>NC_091199.1:883463-917973 GCF_040958095.1 Procambarus clarkii | reverse complement strand
AGGGAGGTCTCAGCCATAGCCAATATTCTCAGCACCTGATTATTTTTCACTGTATATTTATATTATTGTAGAGTAAACTTCATCCCTATTAATCATTTATGTTATATTGTTTTTTGACTTGTTCATTTGCACTGTACATAAGCCAAGAGATTGTCTTTGTTCATATTTTGTTTTCTATATTAAAGTTTCATTGTTCATACTTTGTGTTTTACGTGTTCCTCCCTCTCACTTCCCACATGCAAGCAGTCTATCTTTTTTTTGTAAATGTGACAGGGATTGACACTTGCCATTGAAGGACTGCCGAACATCTACACTCCAACACTTTCCCGTCACAATAGAATGTCCATTTCTTTCTCAGTTATGTCTTCTTTCTTTGTCTTCTGGATGTCTTCTTTCTTTCTCTCCTTTTCTATTTCAGATATAAATTAAAAATATTGTTATACCCTAATTTACCCTATACGTTTTAATGTAGGTAATTAAAAGAATATAAAAAGGTTTTTAAAATGTTTCCAATTCACGTTCAAAGGTCGTTTTTTACAAATTCTCAAAATACGTTTTTTAAACATAATTTACATAATTTCAAACGTGCTGAAAACAATGAAATGTCGTTTTTAGAACGTTTAAAAACGTGAAAATGTTTGCGGCATTCTTTGCCTCCGTGGAGAATCCCCCATCCGCAGTTTTGTACATCTTCAACCCGCATCACTAAAGCTTTTACCCCTCCTACGGTTCTAAAATGCCTTTTCCTTGAGCACTTTTCTCCTCCCTCTCCGTTTCTGTCTTCACCGATGGGTATAAGTCTGAGGACGGTGTAGGTTACTCTGTAGTTTTTCCTGATTGCACTTATTTGTCTCTTACCTCCGGAGACTAGCATCTTCACAGCGGAACTTTATGCTATTCTCTATGCTCTTCGTCTCCTGCTTTCTCATTGTCAATCTTCCTTTGTATTTTTTGTTGACTCTCGTAGTGACCTCATGGCTCTCGGGTCCTTTAATCCAGTTCATCCAGTGGTTGTCGAGATCCAGCATTGGCTGTTTCTTGTTCATAATAAATTTAATTTGGTTGAGTTTTGTTGGCTTCCGAGCCATATTGGTGTCACTTTAAATGAGCGTGCGGATGCTGCCGCTAGGGAAGCTGCCTGCTCTTGTCCCATCTCTCATAAAGGTATTCCTTATTCCGACTTTTACCCGGTTATCCATTCCTCCATCCTTAACCTTTGGCAAACTTGTTGGTCTTCTGTTACTGGTAACAAACTGCGTACTCTTAAGAGTTGTGTGTTCTCGTGGCCGTCCTCCTACCACTATAACCGGCGATGGGAAACAGCTCTGGGGAGGTTGCATATTGCCATACTTGTCGGAAAACCCCACACCATATATTAATATTACATGCAATATGCAGATAATATTGCTGCTGTTGTATACACAAGTTAACCCATAGAAAATGTAGTTTGTAGTGGAATTATCCATCAATAGAAAATGGGATATCATTGACACATAGTACTATAAATTCACCAGCTATTCTGTTGGAAATTATTATTAAATACAGTAGTCTTTGAACTTATTACATCATAAAGACATCTCATTTGAGGTAACTTAATTATAAGTATCAGAATAACGTAAATATGACCCTTCTATCAGTTACTGACATCTGGACAAGGAGAGCCAGGCTTGAGTGGTAAGAAGGTCAGCCATTGTAGACCAGAGTCGTTGGAGCAAATTCCGCTCCTATAATTCTCTTGGGCGAAGTATTATGGAAATAAAATTAGTGCTCTACCATCATCAACGCGCTGTCAACAACCATAAGGGAAGTGTCTTTCCGAAATCTTATCTAAGTCATTATTGGCAAGTAAACATCAGTTACTTGGGTGATGGAAGCTAGCCTCTCACGAGGATATTTTGGTGTCTACATCGCAGTTATACCTGGTGGACTATCTCTACCATACAATAAGATAAGGCACCCCCAATTTTATATATCAATATATGTAGTTTACTATTGTAGTTTGATTGGCTGCACATATATATATATATATATATATATATATATATATATATATATATATATATATATATATATATATATATATATATATATATATATATATATATATATATATATATATATATATATATATATATATATATATATGCGGAAAATCCACAGAGAAATATGAAATGAGGTGAACGTTTCGGCTTTGTTAAAGCCTTAATGTAGGTAATTAAAAGAATATAAAAAGGTTTTGAAAATGTTTCCAATTCACGTTCAAAGGTCGTTTTTTACAAATGGGTTGGGTTGGTCAGGTGTCGGCCTATATATCCTCCCCTTCTCCCTTCTCCTTAGTCAGTCTGGTGTTGACAAAGGCTTTAACAAAGCCGAAACGTTCACCTCATTTCATATTTCTCTGTGGATTTTCCGCATAAAATGATCAGTGTTTTGTGATCGTCAATTGCATATATATATATGTCGTACCTAGTAGCCAGAACTCACTTTTCAGCCTACAATGCAAGGCCCATTTGCCTAATAAGCCAAGTTTTCATGAATTAATATATTTTCTCTAATTTTTTTCTTATGAAATGATAAAGCTACCCATTTCATTATGTATGAGGTCAATTTTTTTTTATTGGAGTTAAAATTAACGTAGATATATGACCGAATCTAACCAACCCTACCTAACCTAACCTAACCTATCTTTATAGGTTAGGTTAGGTTAGGTAGCCGAAAAAGTTAGGTTAGGTTAGGTTAGGTAGTCGAAAAGCAATTAATTCATGAAAACTTGGCTTATTAGGCAAATCGGGCCTTGCATAGTAGGCTCAGAAGTGAGTTCTGGCTACTAGGTACGACATATATATATATATATATATATATATATATATATATATATATATATATATATATATATATATATATATATATAAATTTAATATAAACCCCCCTAATGTGTAAGGATCGATTTGTGAGAATAATTGCAGAAATACAGTCCGCTAAACATCATACAAATTGCTATCGAAATATATAAATTAACGTAATATAAATTCCATATAAATTCATATAAATTAAATAAATATAAATCTCACAAGTCGGTTCCCACATTATATGGTCATCTTCGAGCCGGATGACAGATTATTTGGTCATCTTTGTACCGAATGAACCAGTTAACCAGTGGATTCATTAAATACACTGGTACTAGTGCGATTTATACAATAACAATACATTGCTAGTCAAAGACCGGCAGCGTAGCATCGATCGAGCTCAGAGCCCCTCAGCCCAGCCAAGCCTCATCAGCGGTTTCATGGTCAACCACCAATTAGTGGAGTGTTATTTCGTGAAGTGACAGCACTTATTTTAAAGCCAGCCAAATTAGTGGCTGTGCCTTCGCAAGATTATTCACGAATTTTGTGGTGTTAATTTTGCGAGGTCTCTAATAACATTTAATACTTCTAGTTAATACAAGAAGTTTCAAAGAGGCTAATTAAGAGGCTATCATATCATCAATAATTGTGTATATTATTTCTCCAAAATAGAGAATTATTTAATATATATTGCACTAATGTTCACAATACAATATTTACTAATTGCCAACCCACAACAGGGGAGGATATTACCATTGACTAGTTGAACTATTTTTTTTAGATATATACAGGAGTTGTTACGTTCTTGTACAGCCACTAGTACGCATAGCATTTCAGGCAGGTCCCTGGAATACGATCCCTGCCGCGAAGAATCATTTTTACAACCAAGTACACATTTTAGTGTTGAGTTAAACAGAGGCTACAGTTAAGGATTTGCGCCAGTAAATCATCCCCGGCCAGGATACGAACCCATGACAAAGTGCTCGCGGAACCCCAGGCGAGTGTCTTACCACTGCACCACGGGGACTGGTATTTATTGTTCATCCTAGTCCCATTTATTACCATAGTCTAGTTGTACTATATTGAACAACCTAGCACCATTAATGAATGGTACAGACCCTACTTTGGATGTAATTGATATCAACTCAAGTTGAGATGTGCATATAATAATTTACTTAAAATCATTGCACCTTTGAGTGATTAATTAGTGTCTATACCATCCTAGGGTGATAATTGAGGAGCTGACCTGAAGGTACTTCCAGTGACACCAGTTTATCACTCAAATCATTAGTGTGTATGATTATATATATATATATATATATATATATATATATATATATATATATATATATATATATATATATATATATATATATATATATATATATATATATATATATATATATATATATATATATATATATATATATATATATATATATATATATATATATATATATATATATATATATATATATGCAATTGACGATCACAAAACACTGATCATTTTATGCGGAAAATCCACAGGGAAATATGAAATGAGGTGAACGTTTCGGCTTTGTTAAAGCCTTTGTCAACACCAGACTCTCCCTTCTCCTCAGTCAGTCTGGTGTTGACAAAGGCTTTAACAAAGCCGAAACGTTCACCTCATTTCATATTTCTCTGTGGATTTTCCGCATATATATATATATATACATATATATATATATATATATATATATATATATATATATATATATATATATATATATATATATATATATGCCCAAAAAGGTAAAGATACAGCGATAGCACGCGTATAGCAGGCGGCTAGATATCTGTGAGGCACTAGACATTAAGAAGTCAACACCAGCAATCAACAGCCAATTAATGCACAACTATATTCTACCCACTTCAAGACTCCCCACCAATATAGAAGCATCAAGAAATATGGGCCAATAGGCCCTTTGCAGTTACTTCCTTTCTTCCCTTTAACTTACAACATATTATACCCATTGTTTCGTGTTCTGTCTTGTGTTGAAAGTTTGTTTTCACCTCATCCAAAACTTCTGTAACATATCACCTCACCCAAATGCAGGTATAAAATCGAAGCTGTTTTTAACTCTGTTCAGTTATAGTTGTGTGTGTGTAAACTAAAGTCTTTGAAAATGTAATAAGTTTTACGAAACGCGTTCAAGTGTCGCGTCAGACTAGAAATAAAAATGAATTTTGGAGAATTGATTTTTCAGTTACCATCAACAGTGAAAAGAAATGTACGAAAGATTGAGAAAATTCGTGTTAGAATTATTAATCTGACTTTTTCGGTCATATTTAATAATATATGTCCACAGGAAAGACTGCTACCAAAATATACTAATATATATGTATGCATATATATATGCATATATATATATGCATATATATATATATATATATATATATATATATATATATATATATATATATATATATTAGTATATTTTGGTAGCAGTCTTTCCTGTAGACATATATTATTAAATATGACCGAAAAAGTAAGATTAATAATTCTAACACGAATTTTCTCAATCTTTCGTACATTTCTTTTCACTGTTGGAGGTAAATCAAAAATCAATTCTCCAAAATTCATTTTTATTTCAAGTCTGACGCGACACGAGCGCGTTTCGTAAAACTTATTACATTTTCAAAGACTTTAGTTTACAAATACACAACTGAATAGAACTTACGCATCTCCGATTTTGTTTATATCTACATTTGAGTGAGGTGGATGTGGTGAGGTGGCATTAATAGGGTATTAATTTCATCAACACAAGACAGAACAAGAGGTGGCATTAATAGGGTATTAATTTCATCAACACAAGACAGAACACGAAACAATGGGTATTGAATAGAAGTGATTGTAGAAAGCCTATTGGTCCATATTTCTTGATGCTTCTATATTGGAGCGGAGTCTTGAAGTGGGTAGAATATAGTTGTGCATTAATTGGCTGTTGATTGCTGGTGTTGACTTCTTGATGTGTAGTGCCTCGCAAACGTCAAGCCGCCTGCCTGCTATCGCTGTATCTATCGATGATTTCTGTGTTGTTTACTAGGATTTCTCTGGCGATGGTTTGGTTGTGGGAAGAGATTATATGTTCCTTAATGGAGCCCTGTTGCTTATGCATCGTTAAACGCCTAGAAAGAGATGTTGTTGTCTTGCCAATATACTGGGTTTTTTGGAGCTTACAGTCCCCAAGAGGGCATTTGAAGGCATAGACGACGTTAGTCTCTTTTAAAGCGTTCTGTTTTGTGTCTGGAGAGTTTCTCATGAGTAGCCTACTCATGAGAAACTCTCCAGACACAAAACAGAACGCTTTAAAAGAGACTAACGTCGTCTATGCCTTCCACCCAAGGTGGAAGATAGCATTTCCACCATAGTACAGTTTTGCAAAGTGCGAGAGAAAATTAGTATCCAAGCAGCAGACTCCAAAAATAATGCGACTCTGCCTACTGCACTAATTACCATCCAAAATAAGAGGGCCAAGGTCCATAACCGTGGGTTGTTTGACCAAGGGTCCCAGAGAACATGTCACTAAAAAGTTGGCAGATGAACTACAATTAAGGCCTGTAGCCCAGACGACAATCAACATCTCAGGGTTTCTAACAGATACAGGACCTCAAGTCTACCAAATTGGCAGATAATATTAAGTCTGATCACCTCACCGACTTCGGTATCCTTGTAGGTACAAACAACTACCATCGATTCATCGGTAGCCCTACTAAATATCAGGGCATAACCATGCTAAATTCTGCAGGAGGCAAATTATTCTCAGGCCCAGTATTAAGCCTGAGGAGACCTATACCTGCAGATAAACAATACCAGTAGAAATCTAAATTTGTCAGCTGATTATATATCTCCAGAAGCATTATACTAAGGAGATTACAGCTGACTATAGCAACAGAGATTGATGTTAATATCATCATTTAAAGCTGAAGATGAGTTCATGAGGCCTCAGTGGCAAATCAGTGAACAGTAGCCTAAACAGCTACAAGTCACTGCGACCAATGTCACTGAACCCACTGCAGTCTCAGAACCATACTTGACTTTAATGATGGATATTCAATCCTCTGAATAAACTAAATTAAAACTCAATAAATCTGACAACTGAATTTGATACATATATTATTTAATCAAGATGAATTCCATGGGCCTCAGTGTTTATATATCAGTAACCAGTTACCTGAACAAGCTTCAAGTTATATCTAATGTCACTGATCTCACTGCAGTCCCTGATTCATACTTGATTGTGGTACTTGATCACATTCAGTATTCTAGGTTAAATAATATGTATTTGGGCTATAATTTTAGCCTTTCAAGAGTTAACAGGGAAATGAAATCACATTAGACTTCTAACCCCTGCAACTCGAGTACGAGACATCCATCCTGTGCGAACAGACGCACAAATGTGTGATTACTAACAACTAACATCTAATTAATCTAATAATTCGAAGGAGAAATATTGGTATTCATCTGTTCTAAATAGGACTTCGACCCGTGAACAGCCCCCCGGGAATTATGTCGGAAAACCCGCCACCATTTACTAATATTACATGCAATATGCAGATAATATTGCTGCTGTTGTATACACAAGTTAATGCATAGAAAATGTAGCTTGTAGGGGAATTTTCCGTCAATAGAAAATGGGATATTATTGCCACATAGTACTATAAATTCACCAGCTATTCTGTTGGGAATTATTCTTAAATACAGTAGTCTTTGGACTTATTACATCATAAAAACATCTCATGTGAGTTAATTATCAGTATCAAAATAAAGTAAATGTGACCCTTCTATCAGTTACTGACATCTGAACAAGGAGAGCCAGGCGTGAGTAGTGAGAAGGTCAGCCATTGTTAAGACCAGAGTCGTTGGAGCAAATTCCGCTTCTATAATTCTCTTGGACGAAGTGTTATGGAGATCAAATTAGTGCTCTACCATCATCAACATGCTGTCAACAACCACAAGGGAAGTGTCTTTCCGAAATCTTATCTAAGTCATTATTGGCCAGTAATGTTATGTTAGATAGTATTATTTCGGGTTAGAACACGAACGATCGACTTAACACAGGTAATTAAGCCTTGGTCTCTTTCTAATAATATACAGTGTTCTCTGATATAGCTGTCATATATTAGGATTCCGGCTTTACAGCTAGTGCCCTTTGACAGGAACAAGAAGAGGAAGCAAGAATTAATCTAGGTACATCAGTTACTTGGGTGATGGAAGCTAGCCTCTCACGAGGATAATTTGGTGTCTACATCCCAGTTATACCTGGTGGACTAAGCCTACCATACAATAAGATAAGGCACCCCAACTTTATGTACTTATATATGTAGTTTAATATTGTAGTTTGATTGGCTGCATATATATAAATTTAATATAAAACCCCCTTAATGTGTAAGGATCGATTTGTGAGAATAATTGCAGAAATACAGTCCGCTAAACATCATACAAATTGCTATCGAAATATATAAATTAATGTAAAATAAATTCCATATAAATTCATTTAAATTAAATAAATATAAATCTCACAGGTCGGTTCCCATAATAGTTGCTTAACTCACGATCACTTAATGGAGCGCCGCCCAGCTCCTTATTGTCTGCATTGCGTTGTCCCTCTTACTGTCCTGCATATCCTTGTTGAATGTCCTGACTTCCAGGACGAGCGACGGTCTTGCTTTCCGAACGCCCTTCGCAGTCACTTGTCCCTCAATAGGATTCTTGGTGAATCGGATACTTTTGATATCGTTCGCCTTATGCGTTTCTGTTTTCGTATTGGCATCCTTGGTGATATTTAGCGCCCTCTGCTACATAGCCTTCCCGGTTTGGTGCCTACTTTTGATAATTACCTACTTACTTACTACTAACACCAGGGGAACACCACATCTACTATTAACACCAGCGGAGCACCACCACCACTACTAACACCAGTGGAGCACCACCAACACTAATAATACCAGTGGAGCCCCACCTCTACTACTAACACCAGCGGAGCCCCACCTCTACTACTAACACCATTGGAGCACCACCAACACTAATAATACCAGCGGAGCCCCACCTCTACTACTATCACCAGGGGAGCCCCACCTCTACTACTAACACCATTGGAGCACCACCAACACTAATAATACCAGCGGAGCCCCACCTCTACTACTATCACCAGGGGAGCCCCACCTCTACTACTATCACCAGGGGAGCCCCACCTCTACTACTAACACCAGGGGAACACCACCTCTACTACTAACACCAGGGGAGCCCCACCTCTACTACTAACACCAGGGGAGCCCCACCTCTACTACTAACACCAGGGGAGCCCCGCCTCTACTACTAACACCAGGAGAGCCCCACCTCTACTACTAACACCAGGAGAGCCCCACCTCTACTACTAACACCAGGGGAACACCACCTCTACTACTAACACCAGGGGAGCCCCACCTCTACTACTATCACCAGGGGAGCCCCACCTCTACTACTAACACCAGGAGAGCCCCACCTCTACTACTAACACCAGGGGAGCCCCACCTCTACTACTATCACCAAGGGGAACACCACCTCTACTACTAATACCAGGGGAGCCCCACCTCTACTACTATCACCAGGGGAACACCACCTCTACTACTAACACCAGGGGAGCCCCACCTCTACTACTATCACCAGGGGAACACCACCTCTACTACTAACACCAGGGGAGCCCCACCTCTACTACTATCACCAGGGAAACACCACCTCTACTACTAACACCAGGGGAACACCACCTCTACTACTAACACCAGGGGAACACCACCTCTACTACTAACACCAGGAGAGCCCCACCTCTACTACTAACACCAGGGGAGCCCCACCTCTACTACTAACACCAGGGGAGCCCCACCTCTACTACTAACACCAGGGGAGCCCCACCTCTACTACTAACACCAGGAGAGCCCCACCTCTACTACTAACACCAGGGGAGCCCCACCTCTACTACTAACACCAGGGGAGCCCCACCTCTACTACTAACACCAGGAGAGCCCCACCTCTACTACTAACACCAGGAGAGCCCCACCTCTACTACTAACACCAGGGGAGCCCCACCTCTACTACTAACACCAGGGGAGCCCCACCTCTACTACTAACACCAGGGGAGCCCCACCTCTACTACTAACACCAGGGGAGTCGCACCTCTACTACTATCACCAGGGGAGCCCCACCTCTACTACTAACACCAGGGGAGCCCCACCTCTACTACTAACACCAGGGGAGCCCCACCTCTACTACTAATACCAGGGGAGCCGCACCTCTACTACTAACACCAGGGGAGCCGCACCTCTACTACTAACACCAGGGGAGCCCCACCTCTACTACTAACACCAGGGGAGCCGCACCTCTACTACTAACACCAGGGGAGCCCCACCTCTACTACTAACACCAGGGGAGCCGCACCTCTACTACTAACACCAGGGGAGCCCCACCTCTACTACTAACACCAGGGGAGCCGCACCTCTACTACTAACACCAGGGGAGCCGCACCTCTACTACTAACACCAGGGGATCCCCACCTCTACTACTAACACCAGGGGAGCCGCACCTCTACTACTAACACCAGGGGAGCACCACCAACTCTAATAATACCAGCGGAGCACCACCACCACTACTAACACAAGAAGAGCACCAACTCTATTACTAACACCAGCGGAGCACCACCTCTACTACTAACACTAGTGGAGCACCACCTCTACTACAATCATCAGCGGAGCACTACCATCACTTCTAACACCAGTGGAGGACCACCTGGTTGATGGGGTTCTGGGAGTTCTTCTACTCCCCAAGCCCGGCCCGAGGCCAGGCTCGACTTGTGAGAGTTTGGTTCACCAGGCTGTTGATTGGAGTGGCCTGCAGGCCAACATACCCACCACAGCCCCGCTGATCCGGATTATTTTTTAGAAAACAGTCTAGTTTTCTCTTGAAGATTTCCACGATTGTTCCAGCAATATTTCTTATTGTCTTTGGGAGGACGTTGAACAACTGCAGACCTCTGATGTTTATACAGTGTTCTCTAATTGTGTCTATAGCACCTTTACTGTTTACTCTTTACTGTTTACTTTACTTTACTTTACTTTACTTTACTTTACTTTACTTTACTCTTTACTGTTTACTCTTTACTGTTTCTCTCCTGTATTTTCTTTCCATATCGTTCACTCCAGTACGTTGCTATTTTACTGTGTAGATTTGGGACCAGGCCCTCCAGTATTTTCCATGTGTATATTATTTGGTATCTCTCTCGTCTCCTTTCTAGTAAGTACATTAGGAGAGCTTTGAGATGATCTCAATAATTTAAGTGCTTTATCTCGTCTATTCGTGCCGTATATGTTCTCTGTATTCCTTTTATTTCAGCAATCTCTCCAGCTCTGACGGGGGAAGTGAGTACTGAGGAGTACTCGAGACGGGACAACACAAGTGACTTGAAGAGCACTACCATTGTGATGGGATTCCTGGATTTGAAAGTTCTCGTAATCCATCCTATCATTTTTCTGGCTGATGCAATATTTGCTTGGTTATGCACCCTAAACGTTTGATCGTCGGACATCATTATTCCCAAATCCTTGACATGCTGTTTTCCTACTATGGGCAGATTCGATTGTGTTTTGTACCCTGTAATATGTTTCAGATCCTCATTTTTGCCGTACCTGAGTACCTGAAATTTATTACAGTTAAACATCATGTTTTTTCTGCTGCCCAATAGAAAACTTTGTTGATATCTGCTTGTAGTTTTTCAGTGTCCTCAGCAGAGGTAATTTTCATGCTGATTTTTGTGTCATCTGTAAAGGATGACACGAAGCTGTGACATGTATTTTTGTCTATATCTGATATGAGAATAAGGAACAATAGTGTTGCATGAACTGTACCTTGAGGTACAGAGCATTTAACTGCGCTTGGACTCGATTTGATTTGATTGACTGTTACTCTTTGTGTTCTGTTCGACAGGAAATTGAGTTTCCAGCGTCCAACTTTACCAGTTATTCCCATTGCCGTCATTTTGTGTGCTATCACTCCATGGTCACATTTGTCGAACGCCTTTTCAAAGTCTGTGTATACTACATCTGCATTTTGTTTTTCTACTAGAGCTTCTGTGATTTTGTCATAGTGGTTGAGTAACTGTGACAGACAGGATCTTCCCGCTCTAAATCCATGTTGTCTTGGGTTGTGTAGCTCATTATTTTCCATAAAACTAGAAATTTGATTCCTAATCACTCTTTCAAACACATTTATTATGTGTGATGTGAGTGCAACTGGTCTATAATATTTTGCCAAGCTCTTACTACCCCCCCCCCTTGTGCAGAGGAGCTATATCTGCAGATTTACGTGCAGCTGGTATCTCCCTTGTATCTAGGCTCTTTCTCCATATTTCGCTGAATGCTCGCGCTACTGGTACTTTACATTTCTTTATGAATATTGAATTCCATGAGTCAGGCCCAGGAGCTCGGTGTATGGGCATATTGTCAATTTCTCTTTCAAAGTCTTCCGAGTTCGTGTTAATATCCGTTATATTATCTGCAGCTTGAATGTCATTCATAAAGAAGCTGTCTGGGTCATCAACTTTCATGTTGTTTATTGGTGTGCTAAACATAGCCTCATACTGGCTTCTTAGAATTTCACTAATCTCTTTGTTGTCCTCTGTGTACGTACCTTCATTTGTAATTAACGGTCTAATACTGGTCGAGGTTTTTGATTTTGATTTTGTGTATGTGAATAAATATTTTGGATTTTTCCTTATCAGTATAGCTTTCTATCCCAATTCCATTTCCTCAGACTCATATGATCGCTTTAACGTTTGTTATATTTCTTCGAGCTCCCTGTTTAGGTTTATTTTCCATTCTTGTGATAGTTGTGTTTGCTTAAGCATTTCCGTTATTTTTTCTTCTGTACAGTCGTCTGCGTTCTCTTTCTAGAGTGGTCCTCTTTCTGACCCTCCTCACAGGCACGTGCTTCAAGCAGACCTTGTGTGCTTCAGCTGTCAGTTGAGCTATTCCCTGTGTGGTATTTTTGTAGCTTAAGACCGTCTCCTATTGAATAGTTGCCAGGTCTACATTTATTTTTTCCCAGTCGATCCTCTTATTGTTGAAATTGAATTTATTTAATATTCCTTCTCGCTTGTTGGGTCTCTTGGACCTACTACCGTCATTTATACTAGTTTGCACTTCAATGATCTTATGGTCTGAGAATGTAGTATCTGAGATTGTAATGTCTCTGATTAGTTCATCATTGTTTGTAAATAAGAAGTCTAGTATGTTTTCGTTCCTAGTTGGTTCTGTAATCTGTTGATTGAGCGATAATTTCTCACAGAATCTCAAAAGTTCTCTGACCTGAGGTTGGTTATTTCCTGGGTCATTCCCTGCTATGATATTTGTGTTTGCCATTCTCCATCTTAGACTCGGTAAATTGAAATCGCCAAGGAAGATAATATCTGGAGCTGGGTTTGCTAGATTATCTAGGATGTTCTCTATTTTGTGCATCTGCTCTGTGAATTCCTCAACCGTTGTATCTAGCGGTTTATAGATTAGAATAATAATTAGGTTTAGTTTTTCTACCTTAATTCCAAATACCTCTACCACTTTATTAGTTGAGTTTAGTCCTCACCCTGGTATGCACAGGTCCTTTAGTGAGGACCTGTGCATACCAGGTCCTCTTTAATATACAGACCTACTCCTCCATTTGACCAAGTTTCTCTATCACATCTATATAAAATATAATTTGGAATCCAAATTTCACTATCCATGTAATCTTTTTTATGAGTTTCCGTAAATGCCCCAAATATTGAGTTTGACTCTAGTAGAAGGCCAATTATGAACTTAACTTTATTTCTTGACTTTGTCTTTAGGCCTTGTATGTTTGCAAATATGAATGATTGTCCATATTGAGTGTCACTTCTGGAAGGTTTTGGTAGTTCTCCCTCCTCTCCACCCTGACGCAAGGTGTGTTGTCCAGATAGGCATATAAAAAACACTCGCGTATTCGAATGGAACGTTGTGTCAAAATTTCAAAGCAATTGGTGAAGAACTTTCGGGGATTTCAGAGTATGTTGCTCGTACGTCCAACAGATAGTACTGATTTAAAAAAAAAAAAACATGGTTTTCCTGTCACAGGTGAAACATGTATATAGTAGGTATATAAAAACACATGCCTTTGTGAATGCTACATTGTGTCAAAATTTCAAAGCAATCGGTAAAGAGGATTCGAAGATTTCCCTCACATGAAAAACACAGTTTTTCAAAAAAACTTGTTTTTTCCCCGTCACAGCATTGACATTTATATAGTATGTAAATAAAAACCCGCTCGGATGCGAATGGAACGTTGTGTGAAAATTTCATAGCAATCGGTGAAGAACTTTTGGAGGTTAGCAATTTTGAACAAACGAACATTTACAATTTTATATATATAGACTGGCTGTACCCGGCCACACGTTGCGTTGCTGTGGCTCAGCAACGCATGTGCTTTGGTGAGCCACAGCAACCTTCTCCTGTCTCCCAGTAATCCCCACCATCTGCCCTCCTCGGTCCCCTCATCCTAGCAACCATTCCCCACTCCCCCGTTCCCTTGTCCTCCCCATCATCCCCCCCCTATCCTGTCCTTTTGTCCTCCCCGCCCTCTCCCTCTCCCCCATCGCCTCGTCCTCCCTACCATTATCCATTCCCCTGTCCCCTCGACCCCACCATCCCCAACTCCGCCAACCCCTCATTCTCCCCACCATCCCCTCATCCTCGCCCACCATTCCCCACTCCCTTGTCTGATGCATTCCCAAATGATCAGATTTTCCCATAATAAAATTGGGAACATCAAATGGTCTAATGTTCCCATCACTGAAAAATAATAAAAAAAAACAGTTAAAAAAGAAATGAAAAAAAATAAAAAATAAAAAAATAAACCATACTCTCAAAATGAACAATATGGTTAGCAACACAGGTCAATTCCAATGCAATTTCACACAAAATAATTAAATCAAAATGAAAATAATTAAGAATTTATGAAAATTTAATTTGTCAATACAACTGGAAATATTGAAATCATATCATGCTTAGTATAGTGTGTGATGTTCTTATGTGCAACAGATGGCGCTGTTACTTAGAATTATTTTTTTTTACCTTTCACAGGTGTGGCATCTATACCTATAATTACAAAATGAACGGTATGGCAAACAACACAGCTCAATTCCAATGCAATATCACATAAAATAATTAAATCAGAATGAAAATAAATCGAAATCTATGAAAATTCAATTTATCAATGCAATTGGAAACATTTAAATGCAACCGTAACATATTTAGTATAGCGTGTGTTGCTAAATGTGGAACAGATGGTGCTGTTTTTGCCAAAAAAAGCATGATTTTACCCTGTCACAGGTGAGGCATCTACATAGTAGTTATATAAATTACACGCGCATATTCAAATGGAACATTGTGTCAAAATTTTAAAGCAATCAGTGACGAACTTTCAGAGATTACAGCGTGTGTTGCTCTCGATGTGGCAGAAAAAAATATTGAAAAAAATATAAATACAGGAAAACTTGGCTTATTAGGCAAATCAGGCCTTGAAAAGAAGGCCAAGCACGACATTCTGGCTACTAGGTACAACATATATATATATATATATATATGTATATATATATTATATATATATATATATATATATATATATATATATATATATATATATATATATATATATATATATATATACATATATATATATATATATATATATATATATATATATATATATATATATATATATATATACATATATATATATATGTTGTACCTAGTAGCCAGAACGTCGTACTCGGCCTGCTATGCAAGGCCCGATTTGCCTAATAAGCCAAGTTTTCCTGAATAAATATATTTTCTCAAATTTTTTTCTTATGAAATGATAAAGCTACCCATTTCATCATGTATGAGGTCAAATTTTTTTTATTGGAGTTAAAATTAACGTAGATATATGATCGAACCTAACCAACCCTACCTAACCTAACCTAACCTATCTTTATTGGTTAGGTTAGGTTAGGTAGCCAAAAAAGTTAGGTTAGGTAGTCGAAAAACAATTAATTCATGAAAACTTGGCTTATTAGGCAAATCGGGCCTTGCATAGTAGGCTGAGATATATATATATGTATGTCGTACCTAGTAGCCAGAACGTACTTCTCAGCCTACTATGCAAGGCCCGATTTGCCTAATAAGCCAAGTTTTCATGAATTAATTGTTTTTCGACTACCCAACCTATCTAACCTAACCTAACCTAACTTTTACTGCTACCTAACCTAACCTATAAAGATAGGTTAGGTTAGGTTAGGTAGGGTTGGTTAGGTTCGGTCATATATCTACGTTAATTTTAACTCCAATAAAAAAAAATTGACCTCATACATAATGAAATGGGTAGCTTTATCATTTCATAAGAAAAAATTAGAGAAAATATATTATTTCAGGAAAACTTGGCTTATTAGGCAAATCGGGCCTTGCATAGTAGGCCGAGAAGTGCGTTCTGGCTATTAGGTACGACATATATATATGTATATATATATATATATATATATATATATATATATATATATATATATATATATATATATATATATATATATATACATACGCTGTGTATATATACACATATATATATGTATATATATATATATATATATATATATATATATATATATATATATATATATATATATATATATATATATATATATATATATATATATATATGTCGTACCTAGTAGCCAGAACTCACTTCTCAGCCTACTATGCAAGGCCCGATTTGCCTAATAAGCCAAGTTTTCATGAATTAATGTTTTTTCGTCTACCTAACCTACCTAACCTAACCTAACCTAGCTTTTTTTGGCTACCTAACCTAACCTTACCTATATATATAGGTTAGGTTAGGTTAGGTAGGGTTGGTTAGGTTCGGTCATATATCTACGTTAATTTTAACTCCAATAAAAAAAAATTGACCTCATACATAGTGAAAAGGGTAGCTTTATCATTTCATAAGAAAAAAATTATAGTAAATAAATTAATTCAGGAAAACTTGGCTTATTAGGCAAATCGGGCCTTGAATAGTAGGCTGATAAGTGAGTTCTGGCTACTAGGTACGACATATATATATATATATATATATATATATATATATATATATATATATATATATATATATATATGTCGTACCTAGTAGCCAGAACTCACTTCTCAGCCTACTATTCAAGGCCCGATTTGCCTAATAAGCCTAGTTTTCCTGAATTAATATATTTACTATAATTTTTTTCTTATGAAATGATAAAGCAACCCTTTTCTCTATGTATGAGGTCAATTTTTTTTTATTGGAGTTAAAATTAACGTAGATATATGACCGAACCTAACCAACCCTACCTAACCTAACCTAACCTATATTTATAGGTAAGGTTAGGTTAGGTAGCCAAAAAAAGCTAGGTTAGGTTAGGTTAGGTAGGTTAGGTAGACGAAAAAACATTAATTCATGAAAACTTGGCTTATTAGGCAAATCGGGCCTTGAATAGTAGGCTGAGAAGTGCGTTCTGGCTATTAGGTACGACATATATATATATATATACGCTGTGTATATATACATATAAATATATATATATATATATATATATATATATATATATATATATATATATATATATATATATATATATATATATATATGTCGTACTTAGTAGCCAGAACGCACTTCTCAGCCTACTATGCAAGGCCCGATTTGCTTAATAAGCCAAGTTTTCATGAATTAATGTTTTTTCGACTACCTAACCTACCTAACCTAACCTAACCTAACTTTTTCAGCTACCTAACCTAACCTAACCTATAAAGATAGATTAGGTTAGGTTAGGTAAGGTTGGTTAGGTTCGATAATATATGTACGTTAATTTTAACTCAAATAAAAAAAATTGACCTCATACATAGTGAAATGGGTAGCTTTATCATTTCATAAGAAAAAAAATTGAGAAAATATATTAATTCAGGAAAACTTGGTTTATTAGGCAAATCGGGCCTTGCATAGTAGGCTGAGAAGTGCGTTCTGGCTACTAGGTACGACATATATATATATATATATATATATATATATATATATATATATATATATATATATATATATATATATATATATATATATATAACTGAAAACTCACACCCCAGTTCGAGTATGGACTCGAACCCATACTCCCAGAAGCAACGCAACTGGTATGTACAAGACGCCTTAATCCACTTGACCATCACGACCGGACAAAATGAGGTGATAGCCGAGGCTATTTGAACCACCCCACCGCCGGCACTGCGGTGGGGTGGTTCAAATAGCCTCGGCTATCACCTCATTTTGTCCGGTCGTGATGGTCAAGTGGATTAAGGCGTCTTGTACATACCAGTTGCGTTGCTTCTGGGAGTATGGGTTCGAGTCACTTCTGGGGTGTGAGTTTTCAGTTGCATATTGTTCTGGGGACCATTCAGGCTTGTTCGCATATATATATATATATATATATATGTCGTACCTAATAGCCAGAACGCACTTCTCAGCCTACTATTCAAGGCCCGATTTGCCTAATAAGCCAAGTTTTCATGAATTAATGTTTTTTCGTCTACCTAACCTACCTAACCTAACCTAACCTAGCTTTTTTTGGCTACCTAACCTAACCTTACCTATAAATATAGGTTAGGTTAGGTTAGGTAGGGTTGGTTAGGTTCGGTCATATATCTACGTTAATTTTAACTCCAATAAAAACAATTGACCTCATACATAGAGAAAAGGGTTGCTTTATCATTTCATAAGAAAAAAATTATAGTAAATATATTAATTCAGGAAAACTTGGCTTATTAGGCAAATCGGGCCTTGAATAGTAGGCTGAGAAGTGAGTTCTGGCTACTAGGTACGACATATATATATATATATATATATATATATATATATATATATATATATATATATATATATATATATATATATATATATATATATATATGTCGTACCTAATAGCCAGAACGCACTTCTCAGCCTACTATTCAAGGCCCGATTTGCCTAATAAGCCAAGTTTTCATGAATTAATGTTTTTTCGTCTACCTAACCTACCTAACCTAACCTAACCTAGCTTTTTTTGGCTACCTAACCTAACCTTACCTATAAATATAGGTTAGGTTAGGTTAGGTAGGGTTGGTTAGGTTCAGTCATATATCTACGTTAATTTTAACTCCAATAAAAAAAAATTGACCTCTTACATAATGAAATGGGTTGCTTTATCATTTCATAAGAAAAAAATTAGAGAAAATATATTAATTCAGGAAAACTCGGCTTATTAGGCAAATCGGGCCTTGCATTGTAGGCTGAAAAGTGAGTTCTGGCTACTAGGTACGACATATATATATATATATATATATATATATATATATATATATATATATATATATATATATATATATATATATATATATATATATATATATATATATACTACTTCTTCCTAGTCCCATTTATTACCATAGTCTAGTTGTACTATATTGAACAACCTAGCACCATTAATGAATGGTACAGACCCTACTTTGGACGTAATTGATATAAACTCGAGTTGAGTTGTGTATATAATAATGTACTTATAATCATTGCACCTTTGAGTGATTAATTAGTGTCTATACCATCCTAGGGTGATAATTGAGGAGCTGACCTGAAGGTACTTCCAGTGACACCGGTTTATCACTCAAATCATTAGTGTGCATGATTATACATATATATGTATATCTCTCGATGACCTACAGTGGAAACAAGCCTCTCTTCCCGTAAGACTTGGGGGCCTCGGAGTTCGAACAGCAACGCAAATCGCTGTTCCAGCCTTCCTGTCCTCCTTATCAGCATCCGACGACCTTGTGAAGGAAATTCTACCTGCCCACTTACATCAGCTGGCAGGTGTACATGATCCCAATTTTACACGCTGTGCCACAGAGTGGACCTCTCGTGCGGGCCAATCACCTCAACCACCATCCCCAAAAGCCCACAAGCAATCCAGCTGGGATGGCCCCATTGTAGACCAAGTTGCTGCAGAGTGCCTGGGTGCTGCAACAACACAACACGACATTGCTCGCCTCACAGCAGTAGCAGCACCACATGCAGGGGATTTCTTGTTAGCAACCCCAATGTCGCAACTGGCACGCGTCTCACACCACACGCCCTCCGAATTGCTGTGGCCCTCCGCCTTGCTGCCCCAATCCACACCAGATATAGGTGTATTTGCGGCGAGGTGGTGGCTGACAGGTACGGCCACCATGGCCTACTCTGCCAAAGCACAGGGGGATGGCACTCGAGGCACAATGAAGTTAACGACATCATCAAGAGGAGCCTCACCACAGCTGGATGCCCAGCTGAAAGAGAGCCCCGTTACCTAACGCCCCGTAACTCTGATGCTCTTATTGGTCGCCCGGATGGTATCACAGTGAACCCCTGGAAGAATGGCAAGCAGATGGTATGGGACTACACGTGCGTATCAACCCTGGCTAACACCTACATTAACCTCAGTGTTGCACAACCAGGTGGCGCTGCCACCCACAGGGAAGCAGCCAAATCCCGTAAGTATAGTGAACTGGATCACCACTACAATTTTGTCCCCATTGCTTCTGAGACACTCGGCGCCTGGGGTAAAAGTGCTACCAGTTTTTTGAAGGAACTGGGTTCTAGGCTCATTGAAACAACAAGGGACCCAAGAGCTGCAAGCTTTCTTTTCCAGCGCCTCAGTGTGGCGATACAGAGGGGAAATGCGCACTGCATCCAGGGTTCCTGCCCGCCATCTGAGGAGCTGGAGGAACTCGACAACCTATGATAACCATCTTTGTAACCCATATGTAACTCCTCTTTTGTAACAAAGTTCAAATAAAGGAAATATATATGTGTACATACAAAAGAATGGGGGTGGTAGGAGAAGATAATATTAGTGTTCAGTGAGAAACCACAAGGTCTCCTCTGAATACTTTTTATTTTCTTCTCCGAGGCTATGGGTCCCCACATTGGCACCAGAGGTGGTACCCTCACAAACATTAAAATATATATATATATATATATATATATATATATATATATATATATATATATATATATATATATATATATGTCGTACCTAGTAGCCAGAACTCACTTCTCAGCCTACTATTCAAGGCCAGATTTGCCTAGTAAGCCAAGTTTTCCTGAATTAATATATTTACTATAATTTTTTTCTTATGAAATGATAAAGCAACCCTTTTCTCTATGTATGAGGTCAATTTTATTTTATTGGAGTTAAAATTAACGTAGATATATGACCGAACCTAACCAACCCTACCTAACCTAACCTAACCTATATTTATAGGTAAGGTTAGGTTAGGTAGCCAAAAAATGCTAGGTTAGGTTAGGTTACGTAGGTTAGGTAGACGAAAAAACATTAATTCATGAAAACTTGGCTTATTAGGCAAATCGGGCCTTGAATAGTAGGCTGAGAAGTGCGTTCTGGCTATTAGGTACGACATATATATATATATATATATATATATATATATATATATATATATATGTCGTACCTAGTAGCCAGAACGCACTTCTCAGCCTACTATGCAAGGCCCGATTTGCCTAATAAGCCAAGTTTTCATGAATTAATGTTTTTTCGACTACCTAACCTACCTAACCTAACCTAACCTAACGTTTTCGGCTACCTTACCTAACCTAACCTATAGAGATAGGTTAGGTTAGGTTAGGTAGGGTTGGTTAGGTTCGGTCATATATCTACATTAATTTTAACTCAAATAAAAAAAAATTGACCTCAAACATCATGAAATGGGTAGCTTTATCATTTTATAAGAAAAAAATTATATTAATTCAGGAAAACTTGGATTATTAGGCAAATCGGGCTTTGCATAGTAGGCTGAGAAGTGCGTTCTGGCTACTAGTTACGATATATATATATATATATATATATATATATATATATATATATATATATATATATATATATATATATATATATATATATATATATGTATATATATATATATATATATATATATATATATATATATATATATATATATATATATATATATATATATATATATATATATGTCGTACCTAGTAGCCAGAACGCACTTTTTGGCCTACTATACAAGGCCTGATTTGCCTAATAAGCCAAGTTTTCCTGAATTAAAATATTTTCTCTAATTTTTTTCTTATGAAATGATAAAGCTACCAATTTCATTATGTATGAGGTCAATTTTTTTTTATTGGAGTTAAAATTAACGTAGATATATGACCAAACCTAACCAACCCTACCTAACCTAACCTAACCTATCTTTATAGGTTAGGTTAGGTTAGGTAGCCGAAAAAGTTAGGTTAGGTTAGGTTAGGTAGGTTAGGTTGTCGAAAAATAATTAATTCATGAAAACTTGGCTTATTAGACAAATCGGGCCTTGCATAGTAGGCTGAGAAGTGCGTTCTGGCTACTAGGTACGACATATATATATATATATATATATATATATATATATATATATATATATATATATATATATATATATATATATATATATATATATATATATATATATATATATATATATATATATATATATATATATAACTGAAAACTCACACCCCAGAAGTGACTCGAACCCATACTGCCAGGAGCAACGCAACTGGTATGTACAGGGATGCCTTAATCCGCTTGACCATCACGACCGGACAAAAGGAAGTGATAGCCTAAGCTATTTGAACCACTTCCCCGCCGGCACTCGGATAGTAATCTTGGGCATAGCATTTTATCAAATCACCTCAATCTTTGGGGCAACACGTGAGGAACACAAATGCAAACAAGCCTAAATGGTCCCCAGGACTATATACAACTGAAAACTCACACCCCAGAAGTGACTCGAACCCATACTGCCAGGAGCAACGCAACTGGTATGTACAGGGACGCCTTAATCCGCTTGACCATCACGACCGGACAAAAGGAAGTGATAGCCTAAGCTATTTATAAGCTATAGCCTAAGCTATATGCCCAAGATTACTATCCGAGTGCCGGCGGGGAAGTGGTTCAAATAGCTTAGGCTATCACTTCCTTTTGTCCGGTCGTGATGGTCAAGCGGATTAAGGCGTCCCTGTACATACCAGTTGCGTTGCTCCTGGCAGTATGGGTTCGAGTCACTTCTGGGGTGTGAGTTTTCAGTTGTATATAGTCCTGGGGACCATTCAGGCTTGTTTGCATATATATATATATATATATATATATATATATATATATATATATATATATATATAAATATATATATATATATATATATATATATATATATATCTATATATATATATATATATATATATATATATATATATATATATATTTCTATATATATATATATATATATATATATATATATATATATATATATATATATATATATATATATATATATATATATATATATATAACTGAAAACTCACACCCCAGAAGTGACTCGAACCCATACTCCCACAACTGGTATGTACAGGGACGCCTTAATCCGCTTGACCATCACGACCGGACATAAGGAAGTGATAGCCGAGGCTATATGAACCACTTCCCCGCCGGCACTCGGATGGTAATCTTGGGCATAGCATTTTATCAAATCACCTCATTCTTTGGGGCACACGTGAGGAACACAAATGCAAACAAGCCTGAATGGTCCCCAGGACTATATACAACTGAAAACTCACACCCCAGAAGTGACTCGAACCCATACTCCCACAACTGGTATGTACAGGGACGCCTTAATCCGCTTGACCATCACGACCGGACATAAGGAAGTGATAGCCGAGGCTATATGAACCACTTCCCCGCCGGCACTCGGATGGTAATCTTGGGCATAGCATTTTATCAAATCACCTCATTCTTTGGGGCACACGTGAGGAACACAAATGCAAACAAGCCTGAATGGTCCCCAGGACTATATACAACTGAAAACTCACACCCCAGAAGTGACTCGAACCCATATTCCCACAACTGGTATGTACAGGGACGCCTTAATCCGCTTGACCATCACGACCGGACATAAGGAAGTGATAGCCGAGGCTATATGAACCACTTCCCCGCCGGCACTCGGATGGTAATCTTGGGCATAGCATTTTATCAAATCACCTCATTCTTTGGGGCACACGTGAGGAACACAAATGCAAACAAGCCTGAATGGTCCCCAGGACTATATACAACTGAAAACTCACACCCCAGAAGTGACTCGAACCCATACTCCCACAACTGGTATGTACAGGGACGCCTTAATCCGCTTGACCATCACGACCGGACATAAGGAAGTGATAGCCGAGGCTATATGAACCACTTCCCCGCCGGCACTCGGATGGTAATCTTGGGCATAGCATTTTATCAAATCACCTCATTCTTTGGGGCACACGTGAGGAACACAAATGCAAACAAGCCTGAATGGTCCCCAGGACTATATACAACTGAAAACTCACACCCCAGAAGTGACTCGAACCCATACTCCCACAACTGGTATGTACAGGGACGCCTTAATCCGCTTGACCATCACGACCGGACATAAGGAAGTGATAGCCGAGGCTATATGAACCACTTCCCCGCCGGCACTCGGATGGTAATCTTGGGCATAGCATTTTATCAAATCACCTCATTCTTTGGGGCACACGTGAGGAACACAAATGCAAACAAGCCTGAATGGTCCCCAGGACTATATACAACTGAAAACTCACACCCCAGAAGTGACTCGAACCCATACTCCCACAACTGGTATGTACAGGGACGCCTTAATCCGCTTGACCATATGGGATGGTATGGGTTCGAGTCACTTCTGGGGTGTGAGTTTTCAGTTGTATATAGTCCTGGGGACCATTCAGGCTTGTTTGCATTTGTGTTCCTCACGTGTGCCCCAAAGAATGAGGTGATTTGATAAAATGCTATGCCCAAGATTACCATCCGAGTGCCGGCGGGGAAGTGGTTCATATAGCCTCGGCTATCACTTCCTTATGTCCGGTCGTGATGGTCAAGCGGATTAAGGCGTCCCTGTACATACCAGTTGTGGGAGTATGGGTTCGAGTCACTTCTGGGGTGTGAGTTTTCAGTTGTATATAGTCCTGGGGACCATTCAGGCTTGTTTGCATTTGTGTTCCTCACGTGTGCCCCAAAGAATGAGGTGATTTGATAAAATGCTATGCCCAAGATTACCATCCGAGTGCCGGCGGGGAAGTGGTTCATATAGCCTCGGCTATCACTTCCTTATGTCCGGTCGTGATGGTCAAGCGGATTAAGGCGTCCCTGTACATACCAGTTGTGGGAGTATGGGTTCGAGTCACTTCTGGGGTGTGAGTTTTCAGTTGTATATAGTCCTGGGGACCATTCAGGCTTGTTTGCATATATATATATATATATATATATATATATATATATATATATATATATATATATATATATATATATATATATATATGTTGAGCATCACTCAACCTTGGCCAGGATGGACCTCCCAACAACGCCTCCCTTCAGTACATGTTGCACCCAACCACCACCACACAAGCGATGAAAGATGGGGGAGGGTGGGGCAGGGGGGGGGGAGTTGGTTCAGCGAATGAGGTGGGTTAGTGGTTGGTAGAGTGAGGGTAGTGGGGTGGTTGTTGGCGGAGCAAAGGTGCGGGATGGTGGGGTGGTTGTTGGTGGAGCGAGGGTGGAGGATGGTGGGGTGGTTGTTGGTGGAGCGAGGGTGGGGGATGGTGGGGTGGTTGTTGGTGGAGCGAGGGTGGAGGATGGTGGGGTGGTTGTTGGTGGAGCGAGGGTGGGGGATGGTGAGGTGGTTGTTGGTGGAGCGAGGGTGGGGAATGGTGGGTGGTTGTTGGTGGAGCAAGGGTGGGGGATGGTGGGTGGTTGTTGGTGGAGCGAGGGTGGGGGATGGTGGGTGGTTGTTGGTGGAGCGAGGGTGGAGGATGGTGGGGTGGTTGTTGGTGGAGCGAGGGTGGGGAATGGTGGGGTGGTTGTTGATGGAGCGAAGTGGCGGATGATGGTTGAACGTTGATGAGGTGGGGGATTATGGCTAGAAGTTGATGAGGCGAGGTTGGAGGATGCTTGGATGGTGGTTAAATAGTGGGAAGAACAGTGTCAAAGTACTCCAAATAGGGACTGGCTAGAACAGGGGAGAGATGGGAACCTATAGCGACACCGAAAGTTTGAGGGAAGTTTTTTTCCATTGAAACAGGAGTCAACACAAAGTCTGATGAGTTAGTAGAGAGCGAGAGAAGCCCTCCGTCGCTTACTAGCTAATTAAAGAGAAAACATCATAAATGGGAACATTAGTAAATAATGTTTTCTAATGTTTCAATGGAAACATATGAAAACAATCTTTACTAATGTTTCTCTGAAAACAATAATAAACAATGTTTACTGGGAAACATTAGGCAGTCCCTTCATAACTGAACTTAAAAAATCTCACTAATATCCTTCGTTCTCTTGATGTAATTCTCACTCTTCAACAAACTAACACACTTCGTAGTAATCTGGTTCACACGGCTCATGCCTACAATGTTGCTGGTTTCTACTCTATTTCCTGTTCATGTTGTCCTGTCCAATACTTTGGTGAAACTGGCCGTACACTAAATAACAGACTTAAGGGGCGATGATGCAAGAGAGGTGGACGCCATCTTGACTGGATAGGGAGGTGTATCGCTGCCGACCGTTCCTGCTATTTGAGGGGTTTTCTCCGGCCGTACAGTCAGATAAGCCTATCCTTGTATATAACCAGGGTTGCAAGATTGGGTAGAGTAATATTACAGAAGTTGGAGAGGTTTTATAAGAGTCCAGGTTTCCTAGAGGCTAAAATATATGTCATTGGATGATAGCGGTGGTGGCTGGTGCACGGTACCAGGTATGGGACAGTGAGCCGTGGGGTGGTCAGAGCCACTTGAGGTTATAATACATAGTGATCTTATGTTGCGAGGAAAATGCCTTGTTGAATGTATTCCTGTGTGACTTATACGTATAAATTTGTGACTTGTGTACTAGGCTGTTCTCCTTACTCCCTAGACAACATTTTAAGGACCACCACCACCAAATTCTCACTAGCTCTCTATGACAACAAAATCGTGTCACTAGTGATAACATTAGTAAGACACAGGCCCGTGATACAATTGGTAGCCTGTCCGGGAGCACCTGACATAATGAGCAGCCTGATCGAAATCCTAATAAAAGTGGATAGCCTGTAGGTGTAATCTGACATAAAAATTGTGTCTTATTTTTTCACTTTAACTTGTGTAGAAACTTATAATATTTTTAATATTGGTATAATATGAATATGTACTTTATTACTTATTTATGTACATTTTATTAATCTTTATGAAAAGTGTTTTAAGAAATTTTTGTGCGTGTTCTCGAGTGCAAAAAATTTACCAGTTGACAGGGCAGTCAAGTAAACTAAGCACTGTCCTTATCAGTTTTCAAAAATTCTCAGCCTAAAAAGAGAAAGGTGGTGCAGAATTATAAATTTGTGTTGGAGTCTACTATATCTTATCACACTAAAAATGGATTTGGTAGCACAACAAATTGTCGACAATCCTAGTGTTGAGGGTTTGAAAGCGGCAAAAAAGTCTATCCTAGTGGCTGTTGGCAAGCACTCTGGACTATTATTGCACATGGGAATGGTGAAGACGGAACTGCTAAAAGAAATAATGATACACTGGGTAGATGAGCAAATTCTCCCACAGGAAATATTAGAGCAGTCCCCGTTCACCAGTGGTGCAAATGTTGTAACTACAGGAAAGGTAGAGACTCAGTTGCAGTGGCAGGCAGAATTGGAACTAAAGAAGTTGCAGTTTGAGGCAGAGCAAGCTCAGAAGAGGATAGAGGCAGAGCAAGCTCAGAAGAGGCTAGAGGCAGAGCAAGCTCAGAAGAGGCTAGAGGCAGAGCAAGCTCAGAAGAGGATAGAGGCAGAGCAAGCTCAGAAGAGGCTAGAGGCAGAGCAAGCTCAGAAGAGGCTAGAGGCAGAGCAAGCTCAGAAGAGGCTAGAGGCAGAGCAAGCTCAGAAGAGGCTAGAGGCAGAGCAAGCTCAAGAACAAGCTATGAAGAGGTTAGAAGTAGAGCAAGCTCAGAAAAAATTAGAGTACAGTTTAGGCTAGCAGAATTGGGAATTAGATAAGAAAATACCGGTGTTGACGATTTAGGAACACCTGGGCAGTTAAAGATTAACAAAAATGTCAAGTTTCCTCTATTCTGTGAGACTGACCCAGACCAATTCTTCATACATTTTGAAAAGTTGGCACGGAGTATGGAATGGCCTGAAACACAATGGGTATCTCTTCTTCAAGGTCAGTTGGTGGGAAAGGCACAGAAGATATTTGCAGCTATGCCTTTGAGTAACAGTTTTGACTATGATAAGTTAAAAGCAGCCATCCTTACTGCTTATCAACTTGTTCCTGAGGCCTATAGGCAAAAGTTTAGACAACTGAGACGAAACCCAAGTCAAACCTTGGTAGAATTTGCACAAGAGAAATATCACATGTTTAATAAATGGTTAGATACAGAAAAAATTAGGGACCTGGACTCTCTTAAAAATTTACTCCTAGTAGAAGAATTTTTATCTTGCATACCTTCTAATGTGGCTTTGTATTTGGCAGAGAAATCTATGAGTTGGCTAAATTAGCAGATGAATATGAGTTGATGCATAAAGTAACTTTTAAAAATAAAATTCAATCAAATAGACAAGGATCTGGTCGAGCAGTAAACTCCTCAGTCAGATTTGGGTCCCACATGTACCCAACAGCAGGTCAAGGAAACACTTTTTCAAAGGTGCCAGGTGGTAAAGAGAGTAATGTGAAACCCAAATATGATCACACTAGTAATAAGCCTCACCCAGAGTTGAAACAGTGTTCCTACTGCCATAGGAAGGGTCATGTTGTTAAGAGTTGTTGGTTTCTTCACCCAGAAAAGAGGCCTATGGCATTCAGTGTGTGATGGGAGGAAAACCAAATGTGTAACAAAAATAATGATGAAAAAAGCACTTGCTATAAATCATTTTGGAGAGTTTATATCAAATGGAAAATTACAGTGTGCAAATGGTTTGTGGCATGATGTTAAAATTTTGAGGGATACAGAAGCATCCCAATCTTTATTATTAGAGAGTGTGTTACAATATATACAGTCTACAGAGACTGGGGAGGTAATGATTATACAGGGAATCACAGGAGATTTCCAGATTGTACACTTGAGTAAGTAAACCTCGAGTGTGATTTTATTAAAGGCAAAAGTTTAGTAGGTGTTAGTCCTAAATTACCAGTTGCTGGCGTTGATCTAATTGTGGGGAATGATCTTGCTGGTAATCAAGTTAAAAGAGATGACTACCCAATAATGCTAACTAAGCCAGAGGTGATTAGGGCATGGACAGATCCTGAGGACAAGGTAATGTACCCAGTATGTGCCGTGACCCAGTCAAAATCAGAGTCTCAAATATCACAAACTCCCAATAATGTAAGTCAGGAGACAAAATTAGAGGTTAACAAATCAAATAGTGAAGTGGATCTTTGTGACACTTTTATGGCCAAGTTGGAAGAAGCAGATGGGAACAGGATGGGGAGCACCTCCACCAAACCACCTAGGAAAAGGGGTAGGGGAGAGTGTAGTCCAGTTACCACATCTTGCTCTTCAGACTTTAGATCAAAATCAAATTTTATTCATCAGCAAAGAACTGATCCTACGTTGACTGACTTGCATAATAAGGCAGTAACTGAACTAGAAGCAGAATCGGAGGTCATGACTTATTACTACACTAAAGAGGTGTTGATGCGGAAGTGGAGACCTAGGAGCTCACCTGTGTCACTCACTTGGGAGGTAGTTAATCAAGTAGTCCTACCGAGGGGTTATATAGAAAAAGTGCTAAGTGTAGCCCATGATTCACCAATAGGCGGTCATCAGGGTATTGCAAAAACATATAATAAAATAAGCAAGTACTTTACCTGGCCTGGATTAAAGAAAGACGTCATCTAGTATTGTAATGAATGTCCAGTATGTATAAAAACTGGCAAACCAAACCAGGGAGTATCAAAAGCCCATTTACAGCCAATTGTGGTAGCCGAGGAACCCTTTACCCATATTATTGTTGATGTAGTAGGCCCATTACCTAGAACCAAGAGTGGTAATATGTCTATCATCACCATGATGTGTCAGACTACACGCTTTCCTGAGGCATTCCCTGTGAGAAATGCTACAACGAAAGTGGTAGTAAGGCACATAATGAAATTTGTACTATTTTTGGTTTACCAAAAGTAATACAGACATATAATGGGGCTAATTTCACTTCCAAAGGTTTTCAGCAGTTGTGTGGGGAGTTTGGCATCCTCCATAAGACATCCACTACTTACATCCTGAGAGCCAAGGTGCTTTGGAAAGGATGCACCAAACCCTTAAGCAAATGCTGAGAACCAGTTGCATGGAAACTGGCAGAGACTGGGATGATGGTCCTCCACTGATGCTCATGGCACTGAGGGATACTTATCAGGAGTACCTGGGGTGTTCACCCAACTCATTAGTTTTTGGCCATGAGGTGAGAAATCCACTAACCATCTTAAGAGATAAGGTGGTCGGAAATCCAAAGAGTGTTGTACAGTTAAACTATATTCATGACTTACAAGATAAGTTAAATAAAAACAGGGCTAAAGCCTTAATTCATCTTAAAGAAGCTCAAGGAAAAATGAAGGCACAGTACGATAAAAAGACAGAGCAACGACATTTTGAGGCAGGTGATAAAGTGGTGGTACTAATGGCACGACAGGGACCAGCATTGTTGCATAGGTTCCAAGGTCCCAATACAGTGATAAAGAAACTCAGTCCCACCAATTATGTAATCCAAACACCTGATCTCAAGAGAAAGGAAATAGTAGTGCATGTGAATAGGATGAAACTAACACAGAAGGGAAGTACCAATACCAACCAGGTGCTTAGTGTAGCCAATGTTCCTGGAAATCCCTGCCAGTGTGTTGCTTGAGACCCCTGCCAGCTTGTTGCTGGAGACCCCTCCCTGCCAGCGTGTTGCTGGAGACCCCTCCCTGCCAGTGTGTTGCTGGAGATTCCAGCCAGTGTATTGCTGGAGAACCATGCAAGTGATTTGCTGGAGAACCCTGCCAGTGTGTTGCTGGGGACACCTGCGAATGTTGCTGAAGACCCCTGACAGTGTCTTGCTGGAGATCCCTACCAGAGTGTTGCTGGAGACCTCTGCCAGTGTGTTGCTGGAGACCTCGGTCAGTGTGTTGCTAGAGATCCCTGTCAGCGTGTTGCTGGAGACCCCTGCCAGTGTGTTGCTAGAGACCCTGCCAGTATGTTACTGGAGACCCCTGCCAGTGTGTTGCTGGAGATCCCTTCCAGCGTGTTGCTGGAGACCCTGCCAGCGTGTTGCTGGGGATCCCTGCCAGTGTCTTGCTGGAGATCCTGTCAGCGTGTTGCTCGAGATCCCTGCCAGTGTGTTGCTGGAGACCTCGTCAGTGTGTTGCTGGAGACCTCTGCCAGCGTGTTCCTGGAGACCCCTGCCAGTGTGTTGCTGGAGATCCCTTCCAGCGTGTTGCTGGAGACCCTGCCAGCGTGTTGCTGGAGACCCCTGCCAGCGTGTTGATGGAGACCTCTGCCAGTGAGTAGATTATTTGGTGACAGATAGAGCCACCTATGTAGGGTAATCAGATAAGAAAATCAGAAGCGGGGAGCCACATAGTGCCACTCCATATTAGGTCACCCAAGGTGTGAGTGGTAGCAGTCGAAAAAACAGTGAAGATAGGTATCTATTATGTGCCACTATGATCATGTTCATTTACAGTAAAGTAGCTGCCTATGAAGGGTAATCAGATAAGAAAATCAGAGGCGGGGTGCCACTTAGAGCCACCCCATATTAGGTCGCCCAAGGTGTGGGGCAGCAACAATCGTAAAATAGTGAAGATAGGTATCTATTATGTGTCGCTATGTTCATGCTCATGTTCATTTATACAGAAAAGTATGACAGTATATTTGTATAATAAACACTCAGGTGAGCGGTAGTTACCCCCCCCCCCCCACCTCCCCCTATGGGACAGGTGTAAAAACAGGATCCTCGCAGTAGGGGCGGTCCCCCCTCACCAGCCCTCCTCATACTTGATGACCTTGAGTGTACCGTAAGAGGGACCAGCCTCCCTTAGTTGTTTTTAAGTTGGATATATTTTAAGCCTCTATACTTAAAGAAGGAGAAAAAGAAATAATCCTGATGATTTATAGATTATATTATCAAAGTACATAGGGTTAAACATAGTCGTATTGTAGGTCATCTCCCCCCACATAATATTTATTAACAAGACCTCTCCTTCTCGCCCACAAGTCCGTTGTGGGGTCTTCCTCCCCCTCCTCCTCCTCCTCCTGGGACGAAGATGATGACTCATCATCTCCCAGAGAGTGAATGGGATGTAGTGCGCCTCCCTCAGGTGACTGACTGCTGACGTCATAGGGTTCACTCTCGCTGGTGGGGTGTTGTCCTTCCTCTCCTTGTGGTTCAATGACGTCACCACCTTCACTCTCGGTGGACATTCCTTGGGCTGAGGTGTTGGGGTGGGGCTCGGATGGTATGTCTGGGTGACCATACGCTAGGCTAGTGTATTTATTTAGGTAAAAGCGCTTATCATCAAATGCACTTAAACCCCTCTTAGTATTGAATGTGGTTGCCATCTGCCCCCCTATGTTTCTTATTTGTGAGTAATTAAAAGTATTTACTACACCATTACTGTGAAGGGTCTCTTTAAAGTGGTTATGTGTTAAAGATCTTTGCACAGCTCGGGGAATACCCTTAGCGGTGATGGAATTTTTATTGTCAAGCAAAAGCACACTATACATTTTGGGCTTGAGTGCCACAACTTCAAGGATGTGTTTATCTGACACCTCTGACTTTAACAGCCCTAAAACACCCTTTTTAGAAGGATCATACAAGGGGTGAGTTTCAGGAAAATTACTCGTATCCATCCACAAACTAAGGGGTTCTTTCCCCATCTCATTAAAGACATCTTCAGCTAGTAAGGTGAAAATGAAACTGTCTGTATCACTATACACCAGTTGTACCCTATCTGAATAGTGGTTCTTAAGTACCCTGTACCAAAAATGGTACAAGCTGTATTTTGCTAGCTCAAGAATCTGGAACCCAATGTAATTAGGATGAGTAATTTTAATGAATGGTCTGGAACTGACAGACAATAATTTATTGTCGCCTAAATGCACCATTTGTTTAAAGCGGGGATTCTTCACCTCTCGTAAAAAGGCCCTAGCTGAAGTCACTAGTTTGGTGTCAATGGCATAACGAGCTGGATTCAGTAGCGTTTTACCAAAAACACTGTTCGTCAGTAATTTGAAGAGTGTTTTCCTATCATTACTGCTGGAGGCATTTCTATTGTTAACGTTGGTGTTAACAAATTCTGCCATAAAATCTGACTGGTGGAACTCGTAAATTGCATGTATTGTTTCCACTTCAAGTCCTATCTCAATAAATAGTTGTAAAAGGTGAAGAGATATGAAATAATGTTTTTTGGGGAGATGATCTCCAACCAGTTTGATGTTTTTTGGGGGGAGGTGTGTGATGTTATTTGTTTCCAGAAGTCCCCTACTAAATGGTGAGATATCCTCCATACTTATTCCCCTATGGTGTAAACAAAGGGGCAGATCGTCTGTTAGTCTAGCTATTTCGGGTCTTAAAAGTTTGGTGTCAATTAAGAGCCAGTACCCTTTGTTAGAAGAGAAAGGCTGTTCTGTCATTATCTTCCCCCCGCTAATGAAGGAGTTCATCTCATCAGATGATAGTCTCCTTAGTCCCCCATGGGGCAATTTCCTAGTCATACAACTCCCATAGAGGCTGTTAAAGTCGAGATAAAGTAAGAATGAAGACCTATCCTCCTGGGGGTTAAAAGATGGGTTGACATAGCGGTTGTTAGCTCTGACATAACTCCTAACTGCAGTTGTAAAACCCCCTCGTATGTTTTGTGATAAGAGATTGTGCAACGTCACATCTGCACTTAACTCCAACGATATTCTACTACTTTTCAGGAAGCAGTCGTAGGAGTACCCTGGGAGGCTGCAATAGTGTGTCAATTCTAAAGAATATATATCATTTAGAATTGCCCTGTGGTGTGTAAAAATGTCAGCCAGTAATCCTACATCACACCTCAAATAAATGAGGAGGTAGTCTTTTAATGTCCTACACCCTGTAGCCTCCCATACTAATTTAGAATGTCTATATTCGTCCAAAGTTATACCTGATTTGTTTAGGGAGCTGTAGAACATTTCAATAGGAGGGAGTGTTGTGTCATTAAAGCAGCTGATTTTTGTGGTATATTCATAAGGGAAAAACTGCTTACCCTTTAAGAGTAGGTGGTGACTCTTTTTGGGCAAACCCTCTATCATTGAGTGAGTGAATGTTAAGGGGCTGGCTGAATCAATGTGGGTCTTTGCTAGGGATGAAAGACTACCTGTAATAAAAGCCAGTGAATCAAGAAATTTAAGCTTCCCTATTTCCACCTTAAGATATTTCGTCCCCTGTCTCATGAGGATATTGCTCTTAATATTTGAATCCATGGTAAACTCCCTCAAAATTAAGCCCATGTCATAAGACATATTATGGGCAATTAG
>NC_091199.1:673463-878463 GCF_040958095.1 Procambarus clarkii | reverse complement strand
CATCATCAGTTGTTATTTTTATTAAACAATTTATCACCCAAGAAGCGGAATAAACTAATCAAGGCTTTAAAACGGCAGGAAATTGAATCAATTTGTGAAATTTTTGCCAATTTTCTGGAACGAAACATCCCAGTTCAACCTCAGATAATTAATGGCTTACAGAGATATCAGAACGACATACGATCTGTAGCACGTAAGAAAACTCCTTTATACAAAAAGAAGCTCATACTGACCTCCAGACGTGGTGGGGCGATATTAGCAGCTCTGCTACCTTTGGCTGTATCGTTAATTTCCTCCCTAATAAGGTAATTGCGTAAATAAGTAACGAGAGAATAAAATGGTGAAAGAATATTGCCTGGTACCACGATTCATAGCTGAAAAATATTTATTTAATAAAAACAAGAACTCACCATCACCTCCTAATGCTGTGGGTCTGCCCTCCCCCGGTGGTGATGGTAGTGAAAGTATGTCCTTCTCTTTAAAAAACGAATCCATCCCAAGTAATAATATTGGGGGAGCCCGTAACCTACCCACCTGCGACTCTGGTAGGGGTGATGGGGGGGTGGGGGAAGAGGACACTCCTTCCTCCCACCTGACAACAACGGGCTGTGGGCGGTGTTGCCGTAGTAGCACCTCCAGACGGGCGGGGCTGGTCACACACCCTTTAAATGACATTGGGGCCCCCGGCGACCGTCGCCCGCCGCCACCCTTAAAAAGAAAAAAAAAACGCGGGCTGCCCGGCGCGACCATCGCCTTTTAAAAAAAAAAATAAATAAAAAAAGGGGACATTCCATCCTCCCGCCCGAAGTGCAAGTAATTGTTGCTGGCCACACTCCACATAAAGCCACCATCACACCCCAAAATCCAAGTCTGGACAACTTAATAAATGTGAATTTTAAAATTGAGGAAATTCCTCATGTCAAAGCATTATTGAACATGTTTGGACAAAACAGCCAACAGGTGATGTGGGATAGTCGCGGAAATTTATTAAAGCCTGTACAAAATTTAAATATTTTAGATATAATTAAAACTCTAGCCTTCACAAAGGGGCAATTTAGGGCAAGTGACAAGGAAGATGTAAGGGTTTTACTGAGGGTGGCTGGCATAGACCCAACCCTCATACGTAATTATCGCGCTAGATCTCAGTTAAAAGGGGGGAGGGGTATCCATAGGAGACCCCATTGGGAGCCGTATTGAAGACCTATATGAAGACCATCTTAAAGACCACCATATTCAGTTGCATATCCACCATGGAGCAAGCTTCTAGACCCACTCCTCCCCCAGCTACACCCCCAGAAGACAAATCTCCCTTATTAAAGAAGTTGGTTGCTACTCAGCGGTACTACAAGTATGTCGAACACAAATGTAGATTGATATATGCATTGTGGGATTGTTATGACCGTCTTGTGTTGAGTGCCCCTCCAGAACGGTTTTTTAAGTCATTTGGAGAGACGGTGAAACGTTATGAAGAATATTCATCCCAGGAAATCCAGACGGAGATATGGCAAATGGAAAAATTAACCTTCCAACATCGAGACCAGATTACAGCCTTCGAGACTGGACGGAGTGTGTATGGACTTTTAAGGTAGGGAAGGCAGCCTCTACACCACACCCCATACATCCCTCCCCCTCCAGGTGGGGGACACAGGTGTATTTAAAGGCCTCCACCGTCACCCTCGGTCACCATAGTTGACGACGACTCTTCCCCAGTTCCTCTCAACCGCCCCTCCGCCATGGCTTTATCGTCCATTAAGTCAATAGACAGCGACATCACCGACACCCACGCCTTTGGGGTCGGTGATGTCATAGTGTATGACTTACCCGCTGCTGTTGTGCGTCCCTATGGACTGGCAAGTGTAATTTGGAAATGTTACAACTATGCCCGTGTGGAACGTGAAGGACTGACTCGTGTCAACAGGGCCACAATACGTTACCGGTCTACCCCGGGTGACATCGAAGTGAAGATAGCTCCCCTACCCTCCGACGGTCAAGACATTGTCGAAGAGCCAGTCTTGTTCTTCCGCCCCACCATCGTGGCGCTAATTTCCGCTTTCGGTGCAGGAGCACCCTTCGAGTCCAACCCTATAGCTCAGGAGCAAGTGCAGTCTTCCTCCGACATCCACTACATCACCAATGTCACCCTGGATACTGCCAAGAATAGGCTATATTGGCTGAAAACAGCCCTAACAAAGGTTGGCAATCTCATGGTAAGAACTCCAACCATGTTTCGGCTGGTGGTGCCCCATGGCCTGGGGGCCTCCCGTGATGGCATGGACAACTGGCACAAGGACGTCGGGCCCATGCTCATTTCGCTCAACGCTGAGCTGGGCAAGCATAACAAGGAGCTGGTAATCCTCAAACGTCCCTCTACCGTCACCCCATCGATGGTACCCCTCCCGAATGATGATCCCAGGGGAGAGGGTGATAGTAAAACTATCACCCTAGATGCGGTGGTGGGGGAGGGTGCCACCACTCCAGGAAGCTCTTCTCGTTCTACACCACCAGCACCACCAGCCACCCCCAGGAAGAAGAGACACCTACAAGAGTACTCATCCACCTCCAGCGCTGCTCCACCCCCACCCACAACATCTGGCACGGCCAAACGACGGATCGAAACCACTATTGACTTCGACCCCCTCTCAAATCATCGTATTGACACCATCCTCGATGGAGAGTCACAGGAAATATTCCTGTTATCCTCATCACCGAAAAAACAACGAAAGCTGTAACCATCAACGCTCAAAGAAGACGTGCCAGCACCACCACAGTCAGTAACAGCAGCAGCAGCAGCAGCAGCAGCAGCAACAGCAGTACCTCCATCTACAACAGCTTCGGTGGTGGTAGCAGTAGCAGGTCCACCGACGATGGTGACAGTGTTGTCAGCGGTAGTGGTAGCGGCAACGGTACCACCAATTACAGCAGTTCCGGCGGTGACAGCGGCAGCAACAGTACCATCATCGCCGGCAGCGGTAACGGTAGCGGCAGCAGTACCACCAACTACAACGGTTCCAGCGGTGGTAGCAGCAGCAGCAGCAGCAGCAGCAGTACCGTCAGCGGTGGCAGCGGTGTCAGTGGTACCAACAGCTCCCCCAGCAGCAGCGGCAGCGGCAGCAGCGGACGACAGCAGTACCAACAGCTGCTGCTCTTTATATGTAATTTGTTATGGGGGAACAAAATGTAGTTGCCCCTGTTGTAGTTCTTTTAAAAGTAATATTTCCTTAGTAGATTAATAAAATAAAATATAAGTAATGATGTTTTATTCCCACCCCAGTCAGTACATAACTTAACAATGGACGAGGAACACTACATATACCTCACTAGCCTCGACCAAGAAGATATATACAACAACACAAGTTCAGCATTTACAAACACCATCCCCACTCTACATTTAAACCCTTCCATTAAACATGAAGTGGCCTTAGTCAACATACTCCTACCCAGACGAATTAACGCTATCATCAAGGATGAGGGGGAGTCTGGTATAGACGTCTATGCTACTTTTAAGCGAGGAACTCTTTCTAAAAGCCCAGAACATCTCATCTACACCTTCACCCCCAAAACCAACATATTATCCAGAAACATCACATTCATCACGAGTGAGCTTAGCCGACAAATAATCACCGACATGAAGCTTAGCTTCCGAGGTGATTTCAAAATATACTTCTCAGAAAGAGAACCAATCCTCACCTATGATCAATCCTTAGAGCGAGTATTACTATCCTCTACACTTAACAATGAAGGCACTGGTTCCTTATATTCTCTTAGTCTTCAATTTAAACACAGAATAGCTAATGTACTTGGTTTTGACAGCAGTCGCAAATACACCATTTATCAGGCAAAATCAGATGACATTACAGCAGCCTCAAAGATCGTGGCCTCATTCCCCCCAGACAATGACGGAGGTTGTGACTATTTACTCATTTATAGTGACGTCATCGAGCCGGATCGTTACGGGGGACAAATTGTAAATATCTTAGATGCAATCAATTATCATGACTCTTATTCTAGAGGGGCTCACCCCCTAGTGTACAAGACATTAAATACTAACACGTTGGAGAAGGTGAGCATTAAGATAACAGATCAGTTTGGGCGAAAGGTTAGTTTTGAAGATGGGAGGTCGGTTACGGTAGTCTTACACCTCCGCCCTAAGGTATAACAATATAATCTATATAAATATAAATATATATATATATATATATATATATATATATATATATATATATATATATATATATATATATATATATATATATATAGAAGTGTTTACCCACATCATCGGTTATTATAAGAAGAGGAGTCGGGATGCGAGTACCTTTCCACACACCCTCCCAGAAGGAGTATGGGGAGATCTTCTCCCCCCTCTCTGGGAGATACGGGGTGAGGGGGGAGCGATGAATGACATACGCACATTCCAAGCGCCTTATCTCAGATCTGGTGGTGGTTTTTTTGGGACCTTAGCCGGCTTGGCTCGACGAGCCATACCATTTTTCATGAAAACTGTAACGCCGACTGCTATCGATTTTGGGAAAAATGTTCTTGGTGATTTAACCAGTGGTAGACGGGATGTAAAGAGCGCTCTGAGAACTCACGGTATTGATGCTCTTAAGACTGTGGGGAAGAAATTGGTAGCAGGCGGGAAAATTAAAAGACTCTCTAGGAGAAGAAAAAATAAAAATAATAAATGTAAACGAGCCCTTGGGTATAAAAATGATGTATTTTCACTACAGTAAGCAGTCATACTTCACCTTTCGGAGGAGATCATGGCGGAGGCTAGTGGAGCTGGGTTGAAAATCCCTGTAGAATATTATACTTCCAGTATTATTGACCAATTTCCTAGAAGTAACAGAATACGTAATGTGGAGAGTTCAATTGCCTCCACACAGCAAATAGACATTCTACCTGTTAACCTACCTATTAATCAACGTTTGCGGGATAATTACTTAGAATTCCGCATCCCCGGAACCCAGGGCGCCTTCTTAGATTTAGCTAATATTGTTATAGATTTTAAGGTATCTTTAACGAAAGATGACGATACCACAAAATTGGAAGAGGATGACCATGTGGAATTTGTTAATGGGTTGTCAAATACCATGTTTAAAGGTGTTCAGGTGTTTTTAGGAGAGCAGGTAGTTGAAACAAATTCTAATTTTAATTATTGGTCGTTTATTAAATTAATTACCTCCATGCCTCCATCAAAAATGTCTTCCTTGGGGAGGATTGGAGCCTTTCGTAGGGACTGGAGTGATGATGGTGTAATCCCTAACGAATTTACTAATACATTTTTTACTGGGGCAACCGCCAAGGATAAAAAATTTATGACCGATTTAAAAGGTAAAGGATTGTCAATGTGTTTTCCCCTACTATTGGACGTAACAACCCTAGACCAATACATATTAGATAATATAGATGTGCGCCTAAGATTGGAGCTCTCCCCACATGCTTGGGTGCTAAATACAAGTGTGGACGATGGCTCTAAGTATCGGCTGCATATGGATTATGCTAAGTTGTGGGTAACACGAGTGTTCCCCTACCCAAGTGCTTACCTAGCCTTAAACAGCTCACTGTTAGCATCCCCCGACCCCATAAGCTATACTTTCAATAAAACCATTTCTAAAACATATGTCCTAGCAGGGAATCAAACTAGTCTCTTAATTGATCAGCCTTGGGCGCAAGTAATTCCTCACAGGATATTCATGGTAATTGTGCCAATGAATTATTTCGCTGGCCTTCACCAAGGTAATGGATTATATTTTGAAAATGCAAAACTGAAAAATATCGCCATGTATTTGAACAATAATGCAATTTACCGAATTGGTGGTGATTTCGACAATCATTATGCCCGCCTTTATTACGAAACTTTGAAGACATTAGGCTTAGAGCGTGATTCACTTCTAGCCTATGACACTTTTAATAAGGGAAGATCGATATTCGCCTTTGACTTAACCACCATTCAAACAAAGGATTCCCTCCCTGTGGAGAAATCTGGCAACTTGCGTATGGAGCTTGAGTTTGGTGGTGGTGTTACATATAACAGGCTGGTTTTACTGTTTGGGGAAACGACCGGGGTACTATCCATCGACGGACAGAGAACTGTTCTGTGTGACGTGCGAGCTTAAAAACATAATGAATTGTAATGATATAAATATTAATTTAAAAAATAATCTAGGGGATCGAGCACTCTACCTAGGTTGTTATAATGCTGATGAAATAGAACATTTAAATATCTCATCAAGAAAACCTATTGTTCTCATAACTAATATTTTACCATCACATAGCAGATTAACTATGGGACATTGGGTAGCTATTTATGTTGATAAAGTTAAACATCGAATGTTTTTTTTCGATAGTTATGCAATGTCGGCGGTTACTTATGGACATTATTTTCAAGGATTTATTAAAACTAACACAATAACAAAGGTGTTTGGAATGTGCTACAGACTCCAGAGTGATTTTACCCTTGCTTGTGGACTGTATTGCGTAATGTTCGTCCATAGGGTGAGTCACCTGGGGTTGCCTTCAACAGTACATTACTTACATAATGTATTTTCAAGCGTTAGTTTAAAATTAAATGATAAACGAGCCCTCGCTTATGCGAGACGATATTTTCCTATGAAACATCACTGTGTTAGGACATTTTGTAGAGGAGTAAGGGTTGGTTCTTATAGGTGGTGTAGAGAATATTTTTGTTAGCTAGGCAACCCACCTAACAGGGGGATTACCCCACATATAAAACCCCTCTCACCCCACAACCTCCCTAGAAGACCCCCATCCCCCTTATCCTACAAATGGAAGGCGTCTCCCCAGAAACACACGCAGGGAAGATTGAAGTCCTTGAAGGGCCTGGTTAGTATTACCCTCACTTTCTGGTAAAGATTTATTTTTTTTCCCACAATAGAAAGTTTGCTCAACCTCTATTTTACCTCTTCTTTTTTTTCAGTGCAATTCTTAGGACCTGTCCACATTTGTAGAGTAGTAATTCTACGAGGAAGGTCTGCCCCAAACAAGATGCTGTTACGTACCCTAATTGATGATGCCTGCTGTAGAGGACACAAGGTCGCTCCTGCAGGGGGAGAGGTATGTACTAACTGTTCTTAGAGGAAATAGAATATTTTTCAAATAAAAGATATAGTCCTATAAATTATTTTCCCCATCTCTTTCCAGAACACTTCAGATGAGAGTCAGAAGGAAAGTCGTCCAAAAGGCAACCAGCCAACTCACCCCACTCCCCCAAGAGAGGGGGGAGGGGGTCAAGACCTCCCCCCACTCACCACGGATGGGGAGACGTCAGAATTCTACTCAGATGAGGAAGGGGAGGTGGAGGGGGGAGAGGGATAGGGGTCATAATTAACTTCTTATACATCATTTGTGATTTTTACCTAATAAAACATTAATAAATTCTTTGATTTTTTTTAACCCCTGGAGGAGATTTATAATTTAATACCCCTATATAAGACCCACTCAACCTCCGCTGGGTGTGGAACTCTGTTACGGTAAAGTCAAGGCCATTAGGTGCGAGGAAGGGTACGGGCGACCACCCTCACCGGGAGGAACCTGTTTTACACCTGCCCCATAGAGGAATGTGGGGGCGTAACTGGCACTCACCCACGAGTGTTTATTATACAAATAAATTCATTTTTACTTAAATATATTGTCATACTTTAAAGTATAAATGAACATGATCATAGTGGCACATAATAGATACCTATCTTCACTGTTTTTTCGACTGCTACCACTCACACCTTGGGTGACCTAATATGGAGTGGCACTATGTGGCTCCCCGCTTCTGATTTTCTTATCTGATTACCCTACATAGGTGGCTCTATCTGTCACCAAATAATCTACTCCAGTGTGTTGCTGGAGATCCTTGCCAGCATGTTCCTGGAGATCCTTACCAGCGTGTTGCTGGAGACCTCTGCCAGCGTGTTGCAGGAGATCCCTTCCAGCGTGTTGCTGGAGACCTCTGCCAGCGTGTTGATGGAGACCCCTGCCAGCATGTTGCTGGAGATCCTTGCCAGCGTGTTGCTGGAGACCTCTGCCAGCGTGTTGCTGGAGACCTCTGCCAGCGTGTTGATGGAGACCCCTGCCAGCATGTTGCTGGAGATCCTTGCCAGCATGTTCCTGGAGACCTCTGCCAGTGTGTTGCTGGAGACCACTGACAGTGTGTTCCTAGAGATCCCTGCCAGTGTGTTGCTGGAGATCCCTGCCAGTGTGTTGCTGGAGATCCCTTCCAGTGTGTTGCTGGAGACCTCGGCCAGCGTGTTGCTGGAGACCCATGACAGTGTGTTGCTGGAGACCTCTGTCAGTGTGTTGCTGGAGACCACAGACAGTGTGTTCCTAGAGATCCCTGCCAGTGTGGCTGGAGATCCCTTCCAGCGTGTTGCTGGAGACCCCTGACAGTGTGTTGCTGCAGACCTCTGCCAGTGTGTTGCTGGAGACCCCTGCCATTGTGTTGCTGGAGACCCCTGCCAGCGTGTTGCTGGAGACCCCTGGCAGCGTGTTGCTGGAGACCCCTGCAAGTGTGTTGCTAGAGATCCCAGCCAGTGTGTTGCTTGACACCCCCTCCCTGCCAGCGTTGTGCTAGAGATCCCTGCCAGCGTGTTGCTGGAAATCCCTGCCAGTGTGTTGCTTGAGACCCCAGCAAGCGTGTTGCTGGTGGCGCCTGCCAGCGTGTTGCTGGAGATCCCTGCCAGTGTGTTGCTGGAGATCCCTGCCAGTGTGTTGCTGGAGATCCCTGCCAGCGTGTTCCTAGAGACCACCGCCAGCGTGTTGCTGATGACCTCTGTCAGCGTGTTGCTGAAGACTCCTGCCAGGGTGTTGTTGGAGACATCTTTCAGTGTGTTGCTGGAGACCCCTGCCAGCGTGTTGCTGAAGACCTCTGCCAGCGTGGTGCTGAAGACCCCTGCCAGTGTGTTGCCGGAGATCCCTGTCAGTGTGTTGCTGGAGACCCCTGCCAGTGTGTTGCTGGAGACGTCTGCTAGTGTGTTGCTGGAGACCCTTGCCAGTGTGTTGCTGGAGACATCTGCCAGTGTGTTGCTGGAGCCCCCTGCCAGCGTGTTGCAGAAGACCCCTGCAAGCGTAGTGTTGAACACCCCTGCCAGCCTGTTGCTGAAGAACCCTGCCAGCGTGTTGCTGGAGATCCCTGCTAGTGTGATGCTGGAGATCCTGCCAGTGTGTTGCTGGAGACCTCTGTCAGTGTGTTGCTGGAGACCCCTGCCAGCGTGTTGCTCGAGATCCCTGCCAGTGTGTTGCTGGAGACCTCTGCCAGCGAAATTGCTGGAGATCTCTGCCAGCGTGTTGCTGGAGACCTCTGCCAGCATGTTGCTGGAGACCTCTGCCAGCGTGTTGATGGAGACCCCTGCCAGCATGTTCCTGGAGACCTCTGCGAGTGTGTTGCTGGAGACCCCTGCCAGTGTGTTGCTAGAGATCCCTGTGAGTGTGTTGCTGGAGATCCCTGCCAGTGTGTTGCTGGAGATCACTGCCAGCGTGTTGCTGGAGACCCCTGACAGTGTGTTGCTGGAGACCTCTGCCAGTGTGTTGCTGGAGACCCCTGCCAGTGTTTTGCTGGAGACCCCTGGCAGCGTGTTGCTGGAGAACCCTGACAGTGTGTTGCTGGAGACCCCTGCCAGCGTGTTGCTGGAGACCCCTGCCAGTGTGTTGCTAGAGATCACTGCCAGTGTGTTGCTTGAGACCCGCTCCCTGCCAGCGTGGTGCTGGAGACACCTCCCTGCCTGTGTGTTGCTGGAGACCTCTGCTAGTGTGTTGCTGGAGACCCCTGCCAGTGTGTTGCTGGAGATATCTGCCAGCGTGTTGCTGGAGACCCCTGCAAGGGTTGTGCTGAAGACCCCTGCTAGCGTGTTGTTGGAGACCCCTACCAGCGTGTTGTTGGAGATCCCTGCCAGTGTGTTGCTGGAGACCTCTGTCAGTGTGTTGCTGGAGACCCCTGCCAGCGTGTTGCTGAAGACCCCTGCCAGTGTGTTGCTGGAGACCCTGCCAGCGTGTTGCTGGAGATCCCTGCCAGCGTGTTGCTGGACACCCCTGGCAGCGTGTTTCTGGAGACCCCTGACAGTGTGTTGCTAGAGATCCCGGTCAGCGTGTTGCTGGAGACCCCTGCCAGTGTGTTGCTGGAGATCCCTGCCAGTGTGTTGCTGGAGATCCAGCCAGTGTGTTGCTTGAGATCCCTACCAGTGTTTTGCTGGAGACATCTGCCAGTGTGTTGCTGGAGACCTCTGCCAGTGTGTTGCTGGAGAACCCTGCCAGCGTGTTGGTGGAGACCTCAGCCAGTTTGTTGCTGGAGACCCCTGCCAGTGTGTTGCTGGAGACCCCTGCCAGGGTGTTGCCGGAGATCACTTCCAGTGTGTTGCTGGAGCCCTCTGCCAGTGTGTTACTGGAGACCCCTGCCAGTGTGTTGCTGGAGACCTCTGCCAGTGTGTTGCTGAAGACCTCTGCCAGTGTGTTGCTGGAGACCCCTGCCAGTGTGTTTGCTTGAAATCCCTGCCAGTGTGTTGCCGGAGATCACTTCCAGTGTGTTGCTGTAGCCCTCTGCCAGTGTGTTACTGGAGACCCCTGCCAGTGTGTTGCTGGAGACCTCTGCCAGTGTGTTGCTGAAGACCTCTGCCAGCGTGTTGCTGGAGACCCCTGCCAGTGTGTTTGCTTGAGACCTCTGCCAGTTTTTTGCTGTAGACCCCTGCCAGTGTGTTGCTGGAGACCCCTGCAAGGGTGTTGCCGGAGATCACTTCCAGTGTGTTGCTGGAGACCTCTGCCAGTGTGTTTGCTTGAGACCCCTGCCAGTGTGTTGCTGGAGAACACTGCCAGTGTGTTGCTGGAGACCACTGCCAGCGTGTTGCTGGAGACCCCTGCCAGTGTGTTGCTGGAGACCTCGGCCAGCGTGTTGCTGGAGACCCATGACAGTGTGTTGCTGGAGACCTCTGTCAGTGTGTTGCTGGAGACCACAGACAGTGTGTTCCTAGAGATCCCTGCCAGTGTGGCTGGAGATCCCTTCCAGCGTGTTGCTGGAGACCCCTGACAGTGTGTTGCTGCAGACCTCTGCCAGTGTGTTGCTGGAGACCCCTGCCATTGTGTTGCTGGAGACCCCTGCCAGCGTGTTGCTGGAGACCCCTGGCAGCGTGTTGCTGGAGACCCCTGCAAGTGTGTTGCTAGAGATCCCAGCCAGTGTGTTGCTTGACACCCCCTCCCTGCCAGCGTTGTGCTAGAGATCCCTGCCAGCGTGTTGCTGGAAATCCCTGCCAGTGTGTTGCTTGAGACCCCAGCAAGCGTGTTGCTGGTGGCGCCTGCCAGCGTGTTGCTGGAGATCCCTGCCAGTGTGTTGCTGGAGATCCCTGCCAGTGTGTTGCTGGAGATCCCTGCCAGCGTGTTCCTAGAGACCACCGCCAGCGTGTTGCTGATGACCTCTGTCAGCGTGTTGCTGAAGACTCCTGCCAGGGTGTTGTTGGAGACATCTTTCAGTGTGTTGCTGGAGACCCCTGCCAGCGTGTTGCTGAAGACCTCTGCCAGCGTGGTGCTGAAGACCCCTGCCAGTGTGTTGCCGGAGATCCCTGTCAGTGTGTTGCTGGAGACCCCTGCCAGTGTGTTGCTGGAAACGTCTGCTAGTGTGTTGCTGGAGACCCTTGCCAGTGTGTTGCTGGAGACATCTGCCAGTGTGTTGCTGGAGCCCCCTGCCAGCGTGTTGCAGAAGACCCCTGCAAGCGTAGTGTTGAACACCCCTGCCAGCCTGTTGCTGAAGAACCCTGCCAGCGTGTTGCTGGAGATCCCTGCTAGTGTGATGCTGGAGATCCTGCCAGTGTGTTGCTGGAGACCTCTGTCAGTGTGTTGCTGGAGACCCCTGCCAGCGTGTTGCTCGAGATCCCTGCCAGTGTGTTGCTGGAAACCTCTGCCAGCGAAATTGCTGGAGATCTCTGCCAGCGTGTTGCTGGAGACCTCTGCCAGCATGTTGCTGGAGACCTCTGCCAGCGTGTTGATGGAGACCCCTGCCAGCATGTTCCTGGAGACCTCTGCGAGTGTGTTGCTGGAGACCCCTGCCAGTGTGTTGCTAGAGATCCCTGTGAGTGTGTTGCTGGAGATCCCTGCCAGTGTGTTGCTGGAGATCCCTGCCAGCGTGTTGCTGGAGACCCCTGACAGTGTGTTGCTGGAGACCTCTGCCAGTGTGTTGCTGGAGACCCCTGCCAGTGTTTTGCTGGAGACCCCTGGCAGCGTGTTGCTGGAGAACCCTGACAGTGTGTTGCTGGAGACCCCTGCCAGCGTGTTGCTGGAGACCCCTGCCAGTGTGTTGCTAGAGATCACTGCCAGTGTGTTGCTTGAGACCCGCTCCCTGCCAGCGTGGTGCTGGAGACACCTAACTGCCTGTGTGTTGCTGGAGACCTCTGCTAGTGTGTTGCTGGAGACCCCTGCCAGTGTGTTGCTGGAGATATCTGCCAGCGTGTTGCTGGAGACCCCTGCAAGGGTTGTGCTGAAGACCCCTGCTAGCGTGTTGTTGGAGACCCCTACCAGCGTGTTGTTGGAGATCCCTGCCAGTGTGTTGCTGGAGACCTCTGTCAGTGTGTTGCTGGAGACCCCTGCCAGCGTGTTGCTGAAGACCCCTGCCAGTGTGTTGCTGGAGACCCTGCCAGCGTGTTGCTGGAGATCCCTGCCAGCGTGTTGCTGGACACCCCTGGCAGCGTGTTTCTGGAGACCCCTGACAGTGTGTTGCTAGAGATCCCGGTCAGCGTGTTGCTGGAGACCCCTGCCAGTGTGTTGCTGGAGATCCCTGCCAGTGTGTTGCTGGAGATCCAGCCAGTGTGTTGCTTGAGATCCCTACCAGTGTTTTGCTGGAGACATCTGCCAGTGTGTTGCTGGAGACCTCTGCCAGTGTGTTGCTGGAGAACCCTGCCAGCGTGTTGGTGGAGACCTCAGCCAGTTTGTTGCTGGAGACCCCTGCCAGTGTGTTGCTGGAGACCCCTGCCAGGGTGTTGCCGGAGATCACTTCCAGTGTGTTGCTGGAGCCCTCTGCCAGTGTGTTACTGGAGACCCCTGCCAGTGTGTTGCTGGAGACCTCTGCCAGTGTGTTGCTGAAGACCTCTGCCAGTGTGTTGCTGGAGACCCCTGCCAGTGTGTTTGCTTGAAATCCCTGCCAGTGTGTTGCCGGAGATCACTTCCAGTGTGTTGCTGGAGCCCTCTGCCAGTGTGTTACTGGAGACCCCTGCCAGTGTGTTGCTGGAGACCTCTGCCAGTGTGTTGCTGAAGACCTCTGCCAGCGTGTTGCTGGAGACCCCTGCCAGTGTGTTTGCTTGAGACCTCTGCCAGTTTTTTGCTGTAGACCCCTGCCAGTGTGTTGCTGGAGACCCCTGCAAGGGTGTTGCCGGAGATCACTTCCAGTGTGTTGCTGGAGACCTCTGCCAGTGTGTTTGCTTGAGACCCCTGCCAGTGTGTTGCTGGAGAACACTGCCAGTGTGTTGCTGGAGACCACTGCCAGCGTGTTGCTGGAGACCCCTGCCAGTGTGTTGCTGGAGACCCCTGCATGCGTGTTGCTGGAGATCCCTCCCAGTGTGTTGCTGGAGACCTCTGCGAGCGTGTTGATGGAGACCCTTGACAGTGTGTTGCTGGAGACCTCTGCCAGTGTGTTCCTGGAGACCTCTGTCAGCGTGTTGCTGAAGACCTATGCCAGTGTGTTGCTGGAGACCTCTGCCAGTGTGTTGCTGGAAACCCCTGCCAGTGTGTTGCTGGAGAACACTGCCTGCGCGTTGCTGGAGATCCCTGCGAGTGTGTTGCTGAAGACCTCTGTCAGTGTGTTGCTGGAGACCCTTGCCATTGTGTTGCTGGAGATCCCTGCCAGTGTGTTGCTGGAGACCTCTGCCAACGTGTTGCTGGAGACCCCTTCCAGTGTGTTAATGGAGATCTCTGCCAGCGTTTTATTGGAGACCCCTACCAGCGTGTTGCTGAAGACCTCTGTCAGTGTGTTGCTGGAGACCTCTGCCAGTGTGTTGCTGGAGATCCCTGCCAGCGTTTTGCTGGAGATCCCTTCCAGTGTGTTGTGGGAGATCCTATCAGCGTGTTGCTGGAGATCCCTGCCAGCGAGTTGCTGGAGACCCCTGCCAGTGTGTTTGCTTGAGACCCCTGCCAGTGTGTTGCTGGAGACCCCTGCCAGCGTGTAGCTGGAGAGCCCTGCCAGTGTGTTTCTGGAGATCCCTGCCAGCGTGATGGTGGAGACCTCTGCCAGCGTGTTGCTGGAGACCTCTGCCAGCGTGTTCCTGGAGACCTCTGCCAGCGCATTGGTGGAGACCCATGCCAGGGTGTTGCTGGAGATCACTTCTAGTGTGTTGCTGGAGACCTCTGCCAGTGTGTTGCTGGAGACCCCTGCCAGTGTGTTGCTGGAGACTTCTGCCAACGTGATACTGGAGACCCCTGCCTGCGTGTTGCCGGAGATCCCCGCCAGTGTGTTGCTTTAGACCTCTGCCAGTGTGTTGCTGGAGATCTATGCCAGTGTGTTGCTGGAGACCTCTGCCAGTGTGATGCTGGAGACCCCTGCCAGTGTGTTGCTGGAGACCTCTGCCAGTTTTTTGCTGGAGACCCCTGCCAGTATGTTGCTGGAGACCCCTGCCAGCGTGTTGCCGGTGATCCCTGCCAGTGTGTTGCTGGAGACTTCTGCCAGTGTGTTGCTGGAGGCCCCTGCTAGTGTGTTGCTGGAGACCTCTGCCAGCGTGTTGCTGGAGACCACTGCCACCGTGTTGCTGGACACCCTGTAAGCGTGTTGCTGGAGATCCCTGCCAGTGTGTTGCTGGAGACCTCTGCCAGCGTGTTGATGGGGACCCCTTGACAGTGTGTTGCTGGAGACCTCTGCCAGTGTGTTTCTGGAGACCTCTGCCAGCATGTTGTTGGAGACTTCTGCCAGCGTGTTGCTGGAGACCTCTGCCAGCGTGTTGCTGGAGACCGCTGCCAGCGTGTTGCTGGAGACCTTTGCCAGTGTGTTGTTGGAGATCCCTGCCAGTGTGTTGCTGGAGACCTCTGCCAGCGTGTTGCTTGAGACCCCTGCCAACGTGTTGCTTGTGGCCCCTGCCAGCGTGTTGCTGAAGATCCCTGCAAGTGTGTTGCTGGAGACCTCTGCCTGTTTGTTGCTGGAGACCCCTGCTAGTGTCGTGCTGGAGACCCCTGCCAGCTTGTTGCCGGAGATCCAAGTCAGTGTGTTGCTGGAGGCCGCTGCCAGTGTGTTGCTGGAGACCTCTGACAGCGTGTTGCTGGAGACCAGTGCCAGCGTGTTGCTGGAGAACCCTGCATGCTAGTTGTTGGAGACCCTTGACAGTGTGTTGCTGGAGACCTCTGCCAGTGTGTTCTTGGAGACCTCTGCCAGCATGTTGTTGGAGACTTCTGCCAGCGTGTTGCTGGAGACCTCAGCCAGTTTGTTGCTGGAGATCCCTGCCAGTGTGTTGCTGGAGACCCCTGCCAGCGTGTTGCCGAAGATTCCCGCCAGTGTGTTGTTTTAGTCCTCTGCCAGTGTGTTGCTGGAGATCCATGCCAGTGTGTTGCTGGAGACCTCTGACAGTGTGATGCTGGAGACCCCTGCCAGCGTGTTGCTGGAGATCCCTGCCAGTGTGTTGCTGGAGATTTCTGCCAGTTTGTTGCTGGAGACCCCTGCCAGTATGTTGCTGGAGACCCCTGCCAGCGTGTTGCCGATGATCCCTGCCAGTGTGTTGCTGGAAGCCTCTCCCAGTGTGTTGCTGGAGGCCCATGCCAGTGTGTTGCTGGAGACCTCTGCCAGCGTGTTGCTGGAGACAACTGCCAGCGTGTTGATGGGGACCCTTGACAGTGTGTTGCTGGAGACCTCTGCCAGTGTGTTCTTGGAGACCTCTGCCAGCATGTTGTTGGAGACTTCTGCCTGAGTGTTGCTGGAGATCTGTGTCACCGTGTTGCTGGAGACCGCTGCCAGCGTGTTGCTGGAGACCCCTGCCAGTGTGTTGCTGGAGATCCCTGCCAGTGTGTTGCTGGAGACCTCTGCCAGCGTGTTGATGGAGACCCCTGCCAATGTGTTGCTGGAGACCGCTGCCAGCCTGTTGCTGGAGACCTCTGCCAGCGTGTTGCCGGAGATCCCTGCCAATGTGTTTCTGGAGACCTCTTCCAATGTGTTGCTAGGGACCCTGCCAGCGTGTTGCTGGAGACTCCTGCCAGTGTGTTGCGGGAGACCCCTGCCAGTGTGTTCCTGGGGACCCCTGCCAGTATGTTGCTAGTGACCTCTACCAGTGTGTTGCTGGAGACCCCTCCCTGCCAGCGTGGTGCTAGAGATCCCTGCCAGTGTGTTGCTGGAGACCTCTGCCTGTTTGTTGCTGGAGAACCCTGTCAGCGTGTTGCTGAAGACCCCTGCCAGCTTGTTGCCGGAGATCCCTGTCAGTGTTTTGCTGGAGACCTCTGCCAGTGTATTGCTGGAGGCCCCTGCCAGTGTGTTGCTGGACACCTCTGCCAGCGTGTTGCTGGAGACCACTTCTAGCGTGTTGCTGGAGACCCCAGCATGCGTGTTGCTGGAGACCCTTGACAGTGTTTTGCTGGAGACCTCTGCCAGTGTGTTCCTGGAGACCTCTGCCAGCTTGTTGTTTAAGACGTCAGCCAGCGTGTTGCTGGAGACCTCTGCCAGCGTGTTGCTGGAGACCGCTGCCAGTGTGTTCCTGGAGACCCTTGCCAGTGTGTTGCTGATGACCTCTGCAAGGGGGTTGCTGGAGACCCCTGCCAGTGTGTTGCTGGAGATCCCTGCTAGTGTGTTAATGGAGATTTCTGCCTGCGTTTTACTGGAGACTCCTACCAGCGTGTTGCTGGTGACCTCTGCCAGTGTGTTGTTCGAGACCTCTGCCAGTGTGTTGTTCGAGACCTCTGCCAGTGTGTTGCTGGAAACCCCTGACAGTGTGTTGCAGGAGACCTCTGCCAGCGTGTTGCTGGAGACCCCTGCCAGCGTGTTACCGAAGATCCCCGCCAGTGTTTTGCTGGAGACCCCTGCCAGTGTGTTGCTGGAGATCCCTGCCAGTGTGTTACCGAAGATCCCCGCCAGTGTTTTGCTGGAGACCCCTGCGAGTGTGTTGCTGGAGATCCCTGCCAGCGTGTTGCTGGAGACCCCTGCCAGCGTGTTGCTGGAGACCCCTGCCAGTGTGTTGCTGGAGATCCCTGCCAGTGTGTTGCTGGAGATCCCTGCCAGCGTGTTGCTGGAGACCCCTGCCAGTGTGTTGCTGGAAATCCCTGCCAGTGTGTTGCAGGAGACCTTTGCTAGTGTTTTGCTGGAGACCCCTGCCAGCGTGTTACCGAAGATCCCCGCCAGTGTTTTGCTGGAGACCCCTGCCAGTGTGTTGCTGGAGATCCCTGCCAGCGTGTTGCTGGAGACCTCTGCCAGCGTGTTGCTGGAGACTTATGCCAGGGTGTTGCTGGAGACCTCAGCCAGTTTGTTGCTGGAGACCCCTGCCAGTGTTTTGCTGGAGTCCCCTGCCAGCATGTTGCTGGAGATTCCCGCCAGTGTGTTGTTTTAGAACTCTGCCAGTGTGTTGCTGGAGATCCATGCCAGTGTGTTGCTGGAGATCTCTGCCAGTGTGTTGCTGGAGACCCTTGCCAGCGTGTTGCTGGAGGTCCCTGCCAGTGTGTTGCAGGAGACCCCTGCCAGTTTGTTGATGGAGACCCCTACCAGCATGTTGCGTAAGATCCCTGCCAGTGTGTTGCTGGAAACCTCTGCCAGTGTGTTGCTGGAGGCCCCTGCCAGTGTGTTGCTGGAGACCTGCCAGCGTGTTGCTGGAGACCCCTGTAAGCGTGTTGCTGGAGATCCCTGCCAGTGTGTTGCTGGAGACCTCTGCCAGCGTGTTGATGGGGACCCTTGAATGTGTGTTGCTGGAGACCTCTGCCAGTGTGTTCCTGGAGACCTCTGCCAGCATGTTGTTGGAGACTTCTGCCAGCGTGTTGCTGGAGACCTCTGCCAGCTTGTTGCTGTAGACCGCTGCCAGCGTGTTGCTGGAGACCCCCTGCCAGTGTGTTGGTGGAGATTCCTGACAGTGTGTTGCTGGAGACCCCTGCCAGCGTGTTGCTGGAGAACCTTGTCAGTGTGTTACTGGAGACCGCTGCCAGCGTGTTGCTGGAGACGCCTGCCTGCGTGTTGCTAGAGATCCCTGCCAGTGTGTTGCTTGAGACCACTGCCAGCGTGTTGCTTGACACCCCTGCCAACGTGTTGCTGGTGGACCCTGCCAGCTTGGTGCCGGAGATACCTGTCAGTGTGTTGCTGGAGACCTCTGCCAGTGTATTGCTGGAGGCCGCTGCCAGTGTGTTGCTGGAGACCTCTGCCAGCGTGTTGCTGGAGACCACTGCCAGCGTGTTGCTGGAGACCCCTGCATGCGTGTTGCTGGAGAACCTTGACAGTGTGTTGCTGGAGACCTCTGCCAGTGTGTTCCTGGAGACCTCTGCCAGCATGTTGTTGGAGACTTCTGCCAGCGTGTTGCTCTAGACCTCTGCCAGCTTGTTGCTGGAGACCCCTGCCAGTGTGTTGCAGGAGATCCCTGCTAGTGTGTTGCAGGAGACCCCTGCCAGTTTGTTGATGGAGACCCCTACCAGCATGTTGCGTAAGATCCCTGCCAGTGTGTTGCTGGAAACCTCTGCCAGTGTGTTGCTGGAGGCCCCTGCCAGTGTGTTGCTGGAGACCTGCCAGCGTGTTGCTGGAGACCCCTGTAAGCGTGTTGCTGGAGATCCCTGCCAGTGTGTTGCTGGAGACCTCTGCCAGCGTGTTGATGGGGACCCTTGAATGTGTGTTGCTGGAGACCTCTGCCAGTGTGTTCCTGGAGACCTCTGCCAGCATGTTGTTGGAGACTTCTGCCAGCGTGTTGCTGGAGACCTCTGCCAGCTTGTTGCTGTAGACCGCTGCCAGCGTGTTGCTGGAGACCCACTGCCAGTGTGTTGGTGGAGATTCCTGACAGTGTGTTGCTGGAGACCCCTGCCAGCGTGTTGCTGGAGAACCTTGTCAGTGTGTTACTGGAGACCGCTGCCAGCGTGTTGCTGGAGACGCCTGCCTGCGTGTTGCTAGAGATCCCTGCCAGTGTGTTGCTTGAGACCACTGCCAGCGTGTTGCTTGACACCCCTGCCAACGTGTTGCTGGTGGACCCTGCCAGCTTGGTGCCGGAGATCCCTGTCAGTGTGTTGCTGGAGACCTCTGCCAGTGTATTGCTGGAGGCCGCTGCCAGTGTGTTGCTGGAGACCTCTGCCAGCGTGTTGCTGGAGACCACTGCCAGCGTGTTGCTGGAGACCCCTGCATGCGTGTTGCTGGAGAACCTTGACAGTGTGTTGCTGGAGACCTCTGCCAGTGTGTTCCTGGAGACCTCTGCCAGCATGTTGTTGGAGACTTCTGCCAGCGTGTTGCTCTAGACCTCTGCCAGCTTGTTGCTGGAGACCCCTGCCAGTGTGTTGCAGGAGATCCCTGCTAGTGTGTTGCTGGAGACCTGTGCCAGCGTGTTGCTGGAGACCTCTGCCAGCGTGTTGCTGGAGACCGCTGCCAGCGTGTTGCTGGAGACCTTTGCCAGTGTGTTGTTGGAGATCCCTGCCAGTGTGTTGCTGGAGACCTCTGCCAGCGTGTTGCTGGAGACCCCTGCCAATGTGTTGCTGGAGACCGCTGCCAGCGTGTTGCTAGAGACGCCTGCCTGCGTGTTGCTGGAGATCTCTGCCAGTGTGTTGCTGGAGATCCCTGCTAGTGTGTTGCTGGAGACATCTGCCAGCGTGTTGCTGGAGATCCCTGCCAGTGTGTTGCTGGAGACCTGTGCCAGTGTGTTGCTGGAGACCTTTGCCAGCGTGTTGCCAGAGATCCCTGCCAATGTGTTTCTGGAGACCTCTTCCAATGTGTTGCTGGAGACTCCTGCCAGTGTGTTGCGGGAGACCCCTGCCAGTGTGTTCCTGGGGACCCCTGCCAGTATGTTGCTAGTGACCTCTACCAGTGTGTTGCTGGAGACCCCTCCCTGCCAGCGTGGTGCTAGAGATCCCTGCCAGCGTGTTCCTGGAAATCCTTGCCAGCGTGTTGCTTGAGACCCCTGCCAACGTGTTGCTTGTGGCCCCTGCCAGCGTGTTGCTGAAGATCCCTGCCAGTGTGTTGCTGGAGACCTCTGCCTGTTTGTTGCTGGAGACCCCTGCTAGTGTCGTGCTGGAGACCCCTGCCAGCTTGTTGCCGGAGATCCCTGTCAGTGTGTTGCTGGAGACCTCTGCCAGTGTATTGCTGGAGGCCGCTGCCAGTGTGTTGCTGGAGACCTCTGACAGCGTGTTGCTGGAGACCAGTGCCAGCGTGTTGCTGGAGAACCCTGCATGCTAGTTGTTGGAGACCCTTGACAGTGTGTTGCTGGAGGCCTCTGCCAGTGTGTTCTTGGAGACCTCTGCCAGCATGTTGTTGGAGACTTCTGCCAGCGTGTTGCTGGAGACCTCTGCCTGCGTGTTGCTGGAGACCGCTGCCAGTGTGTTGCTGGAGACCATTGCCCGTGTGTTGCTGATGACCTCTGCAAGGGGGTTGCTGGAGACGCCTGCCAGTGTGTTGCTGGAGACCCGTGCTAGTGTGTTGCTGGAGACCTCTGCCAGCGTGTTGCTGGAGACCCCTGCCAGCGTGTTACCGAAGATCCCCGCCACATGTTTTGCTGGAGACCCCTGCCAGTCTGTTGCTGGAGATCCCTGCCAGCGTTTTGGTGGAGACCTCGGCTAGCGTGTTGCTGGAGACCCCTGCCTGCGTCTTGTGGGGACCCCTGCCAGCGTGTTGCTGGAGACCTCTGCCAGCGTGTTCCTGGAGACCCATGCCAGGGTGTTGCAGGAGACCTCAGCCAGTTTGTTGCTGGAGATCCCTGCCAGTGTGTTGCTGGAGACCCCTGCCAGCGTGTTGCCGAAGATTCCCGCCAGTGTGTTGTTTTAGTCCTCTGCCAGTGTGTTGCTGGAGATCCATGCCAGTGTGTTGCTGGAGACCTCTGACAGTGTGATGCTGGAGACCCCTGCCAGCGTGTTGCTGGAGATCCCTGCCAGTGTGTTGCTGGAGATTTCTGCCAGTTTGTTGCTGGAGACCCCTGCCAGTATGTTGCTGGAGACCCCTGCCAGCGTGTTGCCGATGATCCCTGCCAGTGTGTTGCTGGAAGCCTCTCCCAGTGTGTTGCTGGAGGCCCATGCCAGTGTGTTGCTGGAGACCTCTGCCAGCGTGTTGCTGGAGACCACTGCCAGCGTGTTGATGGGGACCCTTGACAGTGTGTTGCTGGAGACCTCTGCCAGTGTGTTCTTGGAGACCTCTGCCAGCATGTTGTTGGAGACTTCTGCCTGAGTGTTGCTGGAGACCCCTGCCAGTGTGTTGCTGGAGATCCCTGCCAGTGTGTTGCTGGAGACCTCTGCCAGCGTGTTGCTGGAGACCCCTGCCAATGTGTTGCTGGAGACCGCTGTCAGCCTGTTGCTGGAGACCTCTGCCAGCGTGTTGCCGGAGATCCCTGCCAATGTGTTTCTGGAGACCTCTTCCAATGTGTTGCTGGAGACCCCTGCCAGCGTGTTGCTGGAGACTCCTGCCAGTGTGTTGCGGGAGACCCCTGCCAGTGTGTTCCTGGGGACCCCTGCCAGTATGTTGCTAGTGACCTCTACCAGTGTGTTGCTGGAGACCCCTCCCTGCCAGCGTGGTGCTAGAGATCCCTGCCAGTGTGTTGCTGGAGACCTCTGTCTGTTTGTTGCTGGAGAACCCTGTCAGCGTGTTGCTGAAGACCCCTGCCAGCTTGTTGCCGGAGATCCCTGTCAGTGTTTTGCTGGAGACCTCTGCCAGTGTATTGCTGGAGGCCCCTGCCAGTGTGTTGCTGGACACCTCTGCCAGCGTGTTGCTGGAGACCACTTCTAGCGTGTTGCTGGAGACCCCAGCATGCGTGTTGCTGGAGACCCTTGACAGTGTTTTGCTGGAGACCTCGGCCAGTGTGTTCCTGGAGACCTCTGCCAGCTTGTTGTTTAAGACGTCAGCCAGCGTGTTGCTGGAGACCTCTGCCAGCGTGTTGCTGGAGACCGCTGCCAGTGTGTTGCTGGAGACCCTTGCCAGTGTGTTGCTGATGACCTCTGCAAGGGGGTTGCTGGAGACCCCTGCCAGTGTGTTGCTGGAGATCCCTGCTAGTGTGTTAATGGAGATTTCTGCCTGCGTTTTACTGGAGACTCCTACCAGCGTGTTGCTGGTGACCTCTGCCAGTGTGTTGTTCGAGACCTCTGCCAGTGTGTTGTTCGAGACTTCTGCCAGTGTGTTGCTGGAAACCCTTGACAGTGTGTTGCAGGAGACCTCTGCCAGCGTGTTGCTGGAGACCCCTGCCAGCGTGTTACCGAAGATCCCCGCCAGTGTTTTGCTGGAGACCCCTGCCAGTGTGTTGCTGGAGATCCCTGCCAGTGTGTTACCGAAGATCCCCGCCAGTGTTTTGCTGGAGACCCCTGCCAGTGTGTTGCTGGAGATCCCTGCCAGCGTGTTGCTGGAGACCCCTGCCAGCGTGTTGCTGGAGACCCCTGCCAGTGTGTTGCTGGAGATCCCTGCCAGTGTGTTGCTGGAGATCCCTGCCAGCGTGTTGCTGGAGACCCCTGCCAGTGTGTTGCTGGAAATCCCTGCCAGTGTGTTGCATTAGACCTTTGCTAGTGTTTTGCTGGAGACCCCTGCCAGCGTGTTACCGAAGATCCCCGCCAGTGTTTTGATGGAGACCCCTGCCAGTGTGTTGCTGGAGATCCCTGCCAGCGTGTTGCTGGAGACCTCTGCCAGCGTGTTGCTGGAGACTTATGCCAGGGTGTTGCTGGAGACCTCAGCCAGTTTGTTGCTGGAGACCCCTGCCAGTGTTTTGCTGGAGACCCCTGCCAGCATGTTGCTGGAGATTCCCGCCAGTGTGTTGTTTTAGAACTCTGCCAATGTGTTGCTGGAGATCCATGCCAGTGTGTTGCTGGAGACCTCTGCCAGTGTGTTGCTGGAGACCCTTGCCAGCGTGTTGCTGGAGGTCCCTGCCAGTGTGTTGCAGGAGACCCCTGCCAGTTTGTTGATGGAGACCCCTACCAGCATGTTGCCTTAGATCCCTGCCAGTGTGTTGCTGGAAACCTCTGCCAGTGTGTTGCTGGAGGCCCCTGCCAGTGTGTTGCTGGAGACCTGCCAGCGTGTTGCTGGAGACCCCTGTAAGCGTGTTGCTGGAGATCCCTGCCAGTGTGTTGCTGGAGACCTCTGCCAGCGTGTTGATGGGGACCCTTGAATGTGTGTTGCTTAAGACCTCTGCCAGTGTGTTCCTGGAGACCTCTGCCAGCATGTTGTTGGAGACTTCTGCCAGCGTGTTGCTGGAGACCTCTGCCAGCGTGTTGCTGTAGACCGCTGCCAGCGTGTTGCTGGAGACCCCTGCCAGTGTGTTGGTGGAGATCCCTGACAGTGTGTTGCTGGAGACCTCTGCCAGCGTGTTGCTGGAGAACCTTGTCAGTGTGTTACTGGAGACCGCTGCCAGCGTGTTGCTGGAGACGCCTGCCTGCGTGTTGCTAGAGATCCCTGCCAGTGTGTTGCTTGAGACCACTGCCAGCGTGTTGCTTGACACCCCTGCCAACGTGTTGCTGGTGGACCCTGCCAGCGTGTTGCTGAAGATCCCTGCCAGTGTGTTGCTGGAGACCTCTGCCTGTTTGTTGCTGGAGACCCCTGCTAGTTTGTTGCTGGAGACCCCTGCCAGCTTGGTGCCGGAGATCCCTGTCAGTGTGTTGCTGGAGACCTCTGCCAGTGTATTGCTGGAGGCCGTTGCCAGTGTGTTGCTGGAGACCTCTGCCAGCGTGTTGCTGGAGACCACTGCCAGCGTGTTGCTGGAGACCCCTGCATGCGTGTTGCTGGAGAACCTTGACAGTGTGTTGCTGGAGACCTCTGCCAGTGTGTTCCTGGAGACCTCTGCCAGCATGTTGTTGGAGACTTCTGCCAGCGTGTTGCTCTAGACCTCTGCCAGCTTGTTGCTGGAGACCCCTGCCAGTGTGTTGCTGGAGATCCCTGCTAGTGTGTTGCTGGAGACCTCTGCCAGCGTGTTGCTGGAGACCTCTGCCAGCGTGTTACCTAAGATCCACGTCAGTTTTTTGCTGGAGACCCCTGCCAGTGTATTGCTGGAGATCCTTGCCAGTATGTTGCTGGAGACCTCAGCCAGTTTGTTGCTGGAGACCCCTGCCAGTGTGTTGCTGGAGACCTCAGCTAGTTTGTTGCTGGAGACCCCTGCCAGTGTGTTGCTGGAGACCCCTGCCAGTGTGTTGCAGGAGACCTCTGCCAGCGTGTTGCTGGAGACCCATGCCAGGGTGTTCCTGGAGACCTCAGCCAGTGTGTTGCTGGAGACCTCTGCCAGCGTGTTGCCGGAGATCCCTGCCAATGTGTTGCTGAAGACCTCTTCCAATGTGTTGCTGGAGACCCCTGCCCGCGTGTTGCTGGAGAACCCTGCCAGTGTGTTGCTGGAGACCCCTGCCAGCGTGTTCCTGTAAATCCTTGCCATTGTGTTGCTTGAGTCCCCTGCCAGCGTGTTGCTTGACACCCCTGCCAACGAGTTGCTGGTGGCCCCTGCCAGTGTGTTGCTTGAGACCACTTCCAGCGATTTCCTGGAGGCTCCTGCCAGCGTGTTCCTGGAAATCCCTGCCATTGTGTTGCTTGAGTCCCCTGCCAGCGTGTTGCTTGATACCCCTGCCAACGAGTTGCTGGTGGCCACTCCCTGCCTCTGTGTTGCTGGAGATCTTTGCCAGCGTGTTGCTGGAGATCCCTGCCAGCGTGTTGCTGGAGATCCCTGCCAGTGTGTTGCTGGAGATCCCTGCCAGTGTGTTGCTGGCGATCTCTTCCGTGTGTTGCTGGAGATCCCTGCCTGTGTGTTGCTTGAGACCTCTGCCACTGTGTTGCTGGAGACCCCTGCCAGTGTGTTGCTGGAGATCCCTGTCAGTGTGTTGCTGGAGATTACTGCCAGCGTGTTGCTGTAGATCCCTGCTAGCGTGTTGCTGGATACCTCTGCCAGTGTGTTGCTGGATACCTCTACCAGCGTGTTGCTGGAAACCTCTGCCAGCGTGTTGCTGGAGACCACTGCCAGCGTGTTGCCGGAGATCTCTACCTGTGTGTTGCTGGAGATCCCTGCATGCGTGTTGCTGGAGATTCCTGCCAGTGTGTTGCTGGAGACCTCTGCGAGCGTGTTGATGGAGACCCTTGACAGTGTGTTGCTGGAGACCTCTGCCAGTGTGTTCCTGGAGACCTCTGTCAGCGTGTTGCTGAAGACCTCTGCCAGTGTGTTGCTGGAGACCTCTGATAGTGTGTTGCTGGAAACCCCTGCCAGTGTGTTGCTGGAGAACACTGCCTGCGCGTTGCTGGAGATCTCTGCGAGTGTGTTGCTGGAGACCCTTGCCAGTGTGTTGCTGTAGATCCCTGCCAGTGTGTTGCTGGAGACCTCTGCCAACGTGTTGCTGGAGACCCCTTCCAGTGTGTTAATGGAGATCTCTGCCAGCGTTTTATTGGAGACCCCTACCAGCGTGTTGCTGAAGACCTCTGCCAGTGTGTTGCTGGAGACCTCTGCCAGTGTGTTGCTGGAAACCCCTGCCAGCGTGTTGCTGGAGATCCCTGCCAGTGTGTTGCTGGAGACATCCTTCAGTCTGTTGCCGGAGATCCCTGCCAGCGTGTTGTTGGAGACCCCTACCAGTGTGTTTGCTTGAGACCCCTGCCAGTGTGTTGCTGGAGACCCCTGCCAGAGTGTAGCTGGAGAGCCCTGCCAGTGTGTTTCTGGAGATCCCTGCCAGCGTGATGGTGGAGACCTCTGCCAGCGTGTTGCTGGAGACCTCTACCAGCGTGTTTCTGGAGAACTCTGCCAGCGCATTGGTGGAGACCCATGCCAGGGTGTTGCTGGAGATCACTTCCAGTGTGTTGCTGGAGACCTCTGCCAGCGTGTTGCTGGAGACCCCTGCCAGTGTGTTGCTGGAGACCTATGCCAGCGTGATACTGGAGACCCCTGCCTGCGTGTTGCCGGAGAACCCCGCCAGTGTGTTGCTTTAGACCTCTGCCAGTGTGTTGCTGGAGATCCATGCCAGTGTGTTACTGGAGACCTCTGCCAGTGTGATGCTGGAGACCCCTGCCAGTGTGTTGCTGGAGACCTCTGCCAGTTTGTTGCTGGAGACCCCTGCCAGTATGTTGCTGGAGACCCCTGCCAGCGTGTTGCCGGTGATCCCTGCCAGTGTGTTGCTGGAGACCTCTGCCAGTGTGTTGCTGGAGGCCCCTGCTAGTGTGTTGCTGGAGACCTCTGCCAGCGTGTTGCTGGAGACCACTGCCAGCGTGTTGCTGGAGACCCCTGTAAGCGTGTTGCTGGAGATCCCTGCCAGTGTGTTGCTGGAGACCTCTGCCAGCGTGTTGATGGGGACCCTTGACAGTGTGTTGCTGGAGACCTCTGCCAGTGTGTTCCTGGAGACCTCTGCCAGCATGTTGTTGGAGACTTCTGCCAGCGTGTTGCTGGAGACCTCTGCCAGCGTGTTGCTGGAGACCGCTGCCAGCGTGTTGCTGGAGACCTTTGCCAGTGTGTTGCTGGAGATCCCTGCCAGTGTGTTGCTGGAGACCTCTGCCAGCGTGTTGCTGGAGATCCCTGCCAATGTGTTTCTGGAGACCTCTTCCAATGTGTTGCTGGAGACCGCTGCCAGCGTGTTGCTAGAGACGCCTGCCTGCGTGTTGCTGGAGATCCCTGCCAGTGTGTTGCTGGAGATCCCTGCTAGTGTGTTGCTGGAGACCTCTGCCAGTTTGTTGCTGGAGATCCCTGCCAGTGTGTTGCTGGAGACCTGTGCCAGTGTGTTGCTGGAGACCTCTGCCAGCGTGTTGCCAGAAATCCCTGCCAATGTGTTTCTGGAGACCTCTTCCAATGTGTTGCTGGAGACTCCTGCCAGTGTGTTGCGGGAGACCCCTGCCAGTGTGTTCCTGGGGACCCCTGCCAGTATGTTGCTAGTGACCTCTACCAGTGTGTTGCTGGAGACCCCTACCTGCCAGTGTGTTGCTGGAGACCCCTCCCTGCCAGCGTGGTGCTAGAGTTTGCCAGCGTGTTCCTGGAAATCCTTGCCAGTGTGTTGCTTGAGACCCCTGCCAACGTGTTGCTTGTGGCCCCTGCCAGCGTGTTGCTGAAGATCCCTGCCAGTGTGTTGCTGGAGACCTCTGCCTGTTTGTTGCTGGAGACCCCTGCTAGTGTGTTGCTGGAGACCCCTGCCAGCTTGGTGCCGGAGATCCCTGTCAGTGTGTTGCTGGAGACCTCTGCCAGTGTATTGCTGGAGGCCCCCAGCTTGGTGCCGGAGATCCCTGCCAGTGTGTTGCTGGAGACCTCTGCCAGCGTGTTGCTGGAGACCAGTGCCAGCGTGTTGCTGGAGAACCCTGCATGCGTGTTGCTGGAGACCCTTGACAGTGTGTTGCTGGAGACCTCTGCCAGTGTGTTCTTGGAGACCTCTGCCAGCATGTTGTTGGAGACTTCTGCCAGCGTGTTGCTGGAGACCTCTGCCAGCGTGTTGCTGGAGACCGCTGCCAGTGTGTTGCTGGAGACCATTGCCCGTGTGTTGCTGATGACCTCGGCAAGGGGGTTGCTGGAGACCCCTGCCAGTGTGTTGCTGGAGATCCCTGCTAGTGTGTTGCTGGAGACCTCTGCCAGCGTGTTGCTGGATACCCCTGCCAGCGTGTTACCGAAGATCCCCGCCACATGTTTTGGTGGAGACCCCTGCCAGTGTGTTGCTGGAGATCCCTGCCAGTGTGTTGCTGGAGACCCCTGCCAGCGTGTTGCTGAAGATTCCCGCCAGTGTGTTGTTTTAGACCTCTGCCAGTGTGTTGCTGGAGATCCATGCCAGTGTGTTGCTGGAGACCTCTGCCAGTGTGTTGCTGGAGACCTCTGACAGTGTAATGCTGGAGACCCCTGCCAGTATGTTGCTGGAGACCCCTGCCAGCGTGTTGCCGATGATCCCTGCCAGTGTGTTGCTGGAAACCTCTGCCAGTGTGTTGCTGGAGGCCCATGCCAGTGTGTTGCTAGAGACCTCTGCCAGCGTGTTGCTGGAGACCACTGCCAGCGTGTTGATGGGGACCCTTGATAGTGTGTTGCTGGAGACCTCTGCCAGTGTGTTCTTGGAGACCTCTGCCAGCATGTTGTTGGAGACTTCTGCCAGCGTGTTGCTGGAGACCTCTGCCAGCGTGTTGCTGGAGACCGCTGCCAGCGTGTTGCTGGAGACCCCTGCCAGTGTGTTGCTGGAGATTCCTGCCAGTGTGTTGCTGGAGACCTCTGCCAATGTGTTGCTGGATATCTCTGCCAGTGTGTTGCTGGAGATCCCTGCTAGTGTGTTGCTGGAGACCTCTGCCAGCGTGTTGCTGGAGACCCCTGCCAGTGTGTTGCTGGAGATCCCTGCTAGTGTGTTGCTGGAGACCTCTGCCAGCGTGTTGCTGGAGATCCCTACCAGTGTGTTGCTGGAGACCTCTGCCAGCGTGTTGCTGAAGACCCCTGCCAATGTGTTGCTGGAGACCTCTGCCAGCGTGTTGCTGGAGATCCCTACCAGTGTGTTGCTGGAGACCTCTGCCAGCGTGTTGCTGGAGACCCCTGCCAATGTGTTGCTGGAGACCGCTGCCAGCCTGTTGCTGCAGACCTCTGCCTGCGTGTTGCTGGATATCTCTGCCAGTGTGTTGCTGGAGATCCCTGCTAGTGTGTTGCTGGCGACCTCTGCCAGCGTTTTACTGGAGACTCCTACCAGCGTGTTGCTGGTGACCTCTGCCAGTGTGTTGCTGGTGACCTCTGCCAGCATGTTGTTTAAGACTTCTGCCAGCGTGTTGCTGGAGACCTCTGCCAGTGTTTTGCTGGAGACCCCTGCCAGTGTGTTGCTGGAGATCCCTGCCATCGTGTTGCTGGAGACCTCTGCCAGCGTGTTGCTGGAGACCGCTGCCAGTGTGTTGCTGGAGACCCTTGCCAGTGTGTTGCTGATGACCTCTGCAAGGGGGTTGCTGGAGACCCCTGCCAGTGTGTTGCTGGAGATCCCTGCTAGTGTGTTACGTGAGATCTCTGCCAGCGTTTTACTGGAGACTCCTACCAGCGTGTTGCTGGTGACCTCTGCCAGTGTGTTGTTCGAGACCTCTGCCAGTGTGTTACCGAAGATCCCCGCCAGTGTTTTGCTGGAGACCCCTGCCAGTGTGTTGCTGGAGATCCCTGCCAACGTGTTGCTGGAGACCTCTTCCAATGTGTTGCTGGAGACTCCTGCCAGTGTGTTGCGGGAGACCCCTGCCAGTGTGTTCCTGGGGACCCCTGCCAGTATGTTGCTAGTGACCTCTACCAGTGTGTTGCTGGAGACCCCTACCTGCCAGTGTGTTGCTGGAGACCCCTCCCTGCCAGCGTGGTGCTAGAGTTTGCCAGCGTGTTCCTGGAAATCCTTGCCAGTGTGTTGCTTGAGACCCCTGCCAACGTGTTGCTTGTGGCCCCTGCCAGCGTGTTGCTGAAGATCCCTGCCAGTGTGTTGCTGGAGACCTCTGCCTGTTTGTTGCTGGAGACCCCTGCTAGTGTGTTGCTGGAGACCCCTGCCAGCTTGGTGCCGGAGATCCCTGTCAGTGTGTTGCTGGAGACCTCTGCCAGTGTATTGCTGGAGGCCCCTGCCAGTGTGTTGCTGGAGACCTCTGCCAGCGTGTTGCTGGAGACCAGTGCCAGCGTGTTGCTGGAGAACCCTGCATGCGTGTTGCTGGAGACCCTTGACAGTGTGTTGCTGGAGACCTCTGCCAGTGTGTTCTTGGAGACCTCTGCCAGCATGTTGTTGGAGACTTCTGCCAGCGTGTTGCTGGAGACCTCTGCCAGCGTGTTGCTGGAGATCGCTGCCAGTGTGTTGCTGGAGACCATTGCCCGTGTGTTGCTGATGACCTCGGCAAGGGGGTTGCTGGAGACCCCTGCCAGTGTGTTGCTGGAGATCCCTGCTAGTGTGTTGCTGGAGACCTCTGCCAGCGTGTTGCTGGAGACCCCTGCCAGCGTGTTACCGAAGATCCCCGCCACATGTTTTGCTGGAGACCCCTGCCAGTGTGTTGCTGGAGATCCCTGCCAGTGTGTTGCTGGAGACCCCTGCCAGCGTGTTGCTGAAGATTCCCGCCAGTGTGTTGTTTTAGACCTCTGCCAGTGTGTTGCTGGAGATCCATGCCAGTGTGTTGCTGGAGACCTCTGCCAGTGTGTTGCTGGAGACCTCTGACAGTGTAATGCTGGAGACCCCTGCCAGTATGTTGCTGGAGACCCCTGCCAGCGTGTTGCCGATGATCCCTGCCAGTGTGTTGCTGGAAACCTCTGCCAGTGTGTTGCTGGAGGCCCATGCCAGTGTGTTGCTTGAGACCTCTGCCAGCGTGTTGCTGGAGACCACTGCCAGCGTGTTGATGGGGACCCTTGATAGTGTGTTGCTGGAGACCTCTGCCAGTGTGTTCTTGGAGACCTCTGCCAGCATGTTGTTGGAGACTTCTTCCAGCGTGTTGCTGGAGACCTCTGCCAGCGTGTTGCTGGAGACCGCTGCCAGCGTGTTGCTGGAGACCCCTGCCAGTGTGTTGCTGGAGATTCCTGCCAGTGTGTTGCTGGAGACCTCTGCCAGTGTGTTGCTGGATATCTCTGCCAGTGTGTTGCTGGAGATCCCTGCTAGTGTGTTGCTGGAGACCTCTGCCAGCGTGTTGCTGGAGACCCCTGCCAGTGTGTTGCTGGAGATCCCTGCTAGTGTGTTGCTGGAGACCTCTGCCAGCGTGTTGCTGGAGATCCCTACCAGTGTGTTGCTGGAGACCTCTGCCAGCGTGTTGCTGAAGACCCCTGCCAATGTGTTGCTGGAGACCTCTGCCAGCGTGTTGCTGGAGATCCCTACCAGTGTGTTGCTGGAGACCTCTGCCAGCGTGTTGCTGGAGACCCCTGCCAATGTGTTGCTGGAGACCGCTGCCAGCCTGTTGCTGGAGACCTCTGCCTGCGGGTTGCTGGATATCTCTGCCAGTGTGTTGCTGGAGATCCCTGCTAGTGTGTTGCTGGCGACGTCTGCCAGCGTTTTACTGGAGACTCCTACCAGCGTGTTGCTGGTGACCTCTGCCAGTGTGTTGCTGGTGACCTCTGCCAGCATGTTGTTTAAGACTTCTGCCAGCGTGTTGCTGGAGACCTCTGCCAGTGTTTTGCTGGAGACCCCTGCCAGTGTGTTGCTGGAGATCCCTGCCATCGTGTTGCTGGAGACCTCTGCCAGCGTGTTGCTGGAGACCGCTGCCAGTGTGTTGCTGGAGACCCTTGCCAGTGTGTTGCTGATGACCTCTGCAAGGGGGTTGCTGGAGACCCCTGCCAGTGTGTTGCTGGAGATCCCTGCTAGTGTATTAAGTGAGATCTCTGCCAGCGTTTTACTGGAGACTCCTACCAGCGTGATGCTGGTGACCTCTGCCAGTGTGTTGTTCGAGACCTCTGCCAGTGTGTTACCGAAGATCCCCGCCAGTGTTTTGCTGGAGACCCCTGCCAGTGTGTTGCTGGAGATCCCTGCCAGCGTGTTGCTGGAGACCTCTGCCAGCGTGTTGCTGGAGACCCATGCCAGGGTGTTGCTTGAGACCTCAGCCAGTTTGTTGCTGGAGACCCCTGCCAGTGTGTTGCTGGAGACCCCTGCCAGCATGTTGCCGGAGATTCCCGCCAGTGTGTTGTTTTAGACCTCTGTCAGTGTGTTGCTTGAGATCCATGCCAGTGTGTTGCTGGAGACCTCTGCCAGTGTGTTGCTGGAGACCTCTGCCAGTTTGTTGCTGGAGACCCCTGCCAGTATGTTGCTGGAGACCCCTACCAGCATGTTGCCTTAGATCCCTGCCAGTGTGTTGCTGGAAACCTCTGCCAGTGTGTTGCTGGAGGCCCCTGCCAGTGTGTTGCTGGAGACCTGCCAGCGTGTTGCTGGAGACCACTGCCAGCGTGTTGCTGGAGACCCCTGTAAGCGTGTTGCTGGAGATCCCTGCCAGTGTGTTGCTGGAGACCTCTGCCAGCGTGTTGATGGGGACCCTTGAATGTGTGTTTCTGGAGACCTCTGCCAGTGTGTTCCTGGAGACCTCTGCCAGCATGTTGTTGGAGACTTCTGCCAGCGTGTTGCTGGAGACCTCTGCCAGCGTGTTGCTGGAGACCGCTGCCAGTGTGTTGCTGGAGATCCCTGCTAGTGTGTTGCTGGAGACCTCTGCCAGCGTGTTGCTGGAGACCCTTGCCAGTGTGTTGCTGCTGACCTTTACAAGGGGGTTGCTGGAGACCCCTGCCAGTGTGTTGCTGGAGATCCCTGCTAGTGTGTTGCTGGAGACCCTTGCCAGCGTGTTACCTAAGATCCCCGTCAGTTTTTTGCTGGAGACCCCTGCCAGTGTGTTGCTGAAGATCCCTGCCAGTGTGTTGCTGGAGACCTCAGCCAGTTTGTTGCTGGAGACCCCTGCCAGTGTGTTGCTGGAGACCTCAGCCAGTTTGTTGCTGGAGACCCCTGCCAGTGTGTTGCTGGAGACCCCTGCCAGTGTGTTGCTGGAGACCTCTGCCAGCGTGTTGCTGGAGACCCATGCCAGGGTGTTGCTGGAGACCTCAGCCAGTGTGTTGCTGGAGACTTCTGCCAGCGTGTTGCCGGAGATCCCTGCCAATGTGTTGCTGGAGACCTCTTCCAATGTGTTGCTGAGACCCCTGCCAGCGTGTTGCTGGAGACTTCTGCCAGTGTGTTTCTGGAGACCCCTGCCAGTATGTTGCTAGTGACCTCTACCAGTGTGTTGCTGAAGGCCCCTGCCAGTGTTTTGCTGGAGACCCCTGCCAGCGTGTTCCTGTAAATCCTTGCCATTGTGTTGCTTGAGTCCCCTGCCAGCGTGTTGCTTGACACCCCTGCCAACGAGTTGCTGGTGGCCCCTGCCAGTGTGTTGCTTGAGACCACTTCCAGCGATTTCCTGGAGGCTCCTGCCAGCGTGTTCCTGGAAATCCCTGCCATTGTGTTGCTTGAGTCCCCTGCCAGCGTGTTGCTTGACACCCCTGCCAACGAGTTGCTGGTGGCCCCTCCCTGCCTCTGTGTTGCTGGAGATTCCTGCCAGTGTTTTGCTGGAGATCTCTGCCAGCGTGTTGCTGGAGATCCCTGCCAGCGTGTTGCTGGAGATCCCTGCCAGTGTGTTGCTGGAGATCCCTGCCAGTGTGTTGCTGGCGATCTCTTCCAGTGCGTTGCTGGATATCCCTGCCTGTGTGTTGCTTGAGACCTCTGCCACTGTGTTGCTGGAGACCCCTGCCAGTGTGTTGCTGGAGATCCCTGTCAGTGTGTTGCTGGAGATTACTGCCAGCGTGTTGCTGGATACCTCTGCCAGTGTGTTGCTGGATACCTCTGCCAGCGTGTTGCTGGAAACCTCTGCCAGCGTGTTGCTGGAGACCACTGCCAGCGTGTTGCCGGAGATCTCTACCTGTGTGTTACTGGAGACCTCTGCCAGTGTGTTGCCGGAGATCTCCGCCAGTGTGCTGCTGAAGACCTCTGCCAGTGTGTTGCCGGAGATCTCCGCCAGTGTGTTGCTGAAGACCTCTGCTAGCGTGTTGCTGGAGACCACTGCCAGTGTGTTGCCGGAGATCTCCGCCAGTGTGTTGCTGGAGACCCCCTGCTAGTGTGTTGCTGGGGATCCCTGCGAGTGTTGCTGGAGACCTCTGCCAGTGTGTTGCTGCAGACCTCTGCCAGTGTGTTGCTGGAGACCCTTGCCAGTGTGTTGCTGCAGACCTCTGCCAGTGTGTTGCTGCAGACCTCTGCCAGCGAGTTGCGGGAGACCCCTGCCAGTGTGTTGCTGCAGACCTCTGCCAGTGTGTTGCTGGAGACCTCTGCCAGTGTGTTGCTGGAGACCCCTGCCAGTGTGTTGCTGCAGACCTCTGCCAGTGTGTTGCTGCAGACCTCTGCCAGTGTGTTGCTGGAGACCCCTGCCAGTGTTGCTGGAGACCTCTGCCAGTGTGTTGCTGCAGACCCCTGCCAGTGTGTTGCTGGAGACCTCTGCCAGTGTGTTGCTGGAGACCCCTGCCAGTGTGTTGCTGCAGACCTCTGCCAGTGTGTTGCTGGAGACCCCTGCCAGTGTTGCTGGAGACCTCTGCCAGTGTGTTGCTGCAGACCCCTGCCAGTGTGTTGCTGGAGACCTCTGCCAGTGTGTTGCTGGAGACCCCTGCCAGTGTGTTGCTGCAGACCTCTGCCAGTGTGTTGCTGCAGACCCCTGCCAGTGTGTTGCTGGAGACCTCTGCCAGTGTGTTGCTGGAGACCCCTGCCAGTGTGTTGCTGCAGACCCCTGCCAGTGTGTTGCTGCAGACCTCTACCAGTGTGTTGCTGCAGACCCCTGCCAGTGTGTTGCTGGAGACCTCTGCCAGTGTGTTGCTGGAGACCCCTGCCAGTGTGTTGCTGGAGACCTCTGCCAGTGTGTTGCTGGAGACCTCTGCCAGTGTGTTGCTGCAGACCTCTGCCAGTGTGTTGCTGCAGACCTCTGCTAGCGTGTTGCTGGGGACCTCTGCCAGTGTGTTGCTGGAGACCTCTGCCAGCGTGTTGCGGGAGAGTAGAAGTGGCGTTTTGGCTCTATGATGATTCTGTCTTGGCCTGGCCCATTATTTACTTAAAAATGTAAACTCGTCGGAGTGAGGACCATCGAAGAAAGACTCAGGGAGGGAACCTTGAGTGGTGTACCATGGAACTGGACTCGCAGGCAAATAATATTGCAGATGTTTTAAAGTGTCCTGTGCGAAAGTGACACCTACAGTGTTATGTCATGTATATATATATATATATATATATATATATATATATATATATATATATATATATATATATATATATATATATATATATATATATATACATATATATATATATATATATATATATATATATATATATATATATATATATATATATATATATATATATATATATATATATGTTCGTTCGTTATATATTACCCCTGTTCGTTTAGAGTGATTATTATTGCTTGTTCTTGATAACTTACCTATGACTCGGGGTGGGATCAAGCAAGAAGGGGCACGAAGATCCCATATACAGTTTGATAAGTAAGGAGCCTGGTTACTGGCTAAGTGAGGCCGAAACACAGGTAATGAAAGAGCCCCTTATTTATTTCCAACTGCAAACTTCCGACTGAATGGAAAGATATGCGCAACATACCAAACCCTGTTAAGAATCTTACGGTTAAGAATCAGCCCCTTCTGAAACAGTCAACCTGTACCTGACCAACACGAAATCGAACCCAATACTCGTCTAGAGATCGCTTCCCAGTTCTCCCACAAAGACATCGCATATGATTGACACCACCGGATGCCAAGTGTCTTAATACTGTAGAAGGGGCATTGACCTATGTCAACTGCAGATACCGTGATGCAAAACTTAGTATCTTCTTCCTTCTCAGTTTCCTCCTTCTCTTCCTCCTTCTCTTCTTCCTTCTTCTTCCTCTTTCTCCTTCTCTTCCCCTTTCCTTTTCCTCCTCTTTCCTATCCTCCTATTCCTCTTCCACTTCCTCCTTCTCTTCCCCCCTCCCCCCTCCACCTCTTTCTTCTCTTCCTCGAATGATCTTACTCTCAAACCTATTGTTTCATATTGCAACGTATTGCAAACCTCGTTGTCAAGCTTGAAATATTCCATATTACATTATAGGATGCACCCACACTATGAATGCAAAATTTGCAATGTTGCAGGGACTAACTGAGGTGAACCCTCTATATTACAAAATACCCAACTCACCTGCAGTTGAATGAATTTCTAACTAACAAATGATATCCTTTTATCTGAAACGAATCACTCATCCAAGAATATGCTCATTTTCAATCATTTGCAAGAGTGGCCACTCAAACTTTACCAGAAATATTAACTTGTTTGCGAGGAAAAAATTTGTTATGAATATTTTTATATAGTAAAATAGAATAAAACAACTAGTCTGAAGACACACTTGAGATATCTCCGGCTGCATATGTGGAATTATTAAGGAATTGCTCCCACAAAGGCTTGTTCATAGGCATTTTAAATACTATTGAAATCAGAATGTGTCGCTAAGGTTATTTTGATCCGTCTGTTGATGTAAAATGTTGACAGGATGCATATTTATTTCACTTATCAGAATAATTAACTTATGTCACTTATATTTACAATTTCATGTGTCATTAAATTGACCGCATTAAATTATGATATTTGTTGGCAAATTTTAGAATGTATAGCTTAACGTCTGTAAATTGTAAACAAATATTTTTTTCAATGAATTGCACTTACTACAGCCGTAATTTTTACTATTGTGTTAACTTAAGTAATAGAGTGCTTTACCAATAAGTATCACCATCCATATTGTAAGCTATATGTAATAAATTTGCCCAAAAATGTAAGGTGGAGTTACTCTGATGTACACCATTTTCATACAGACAGACATGTTAACGATTTGTGAAACTTTTACGAATAATGTCTTGCTATGTACTCTAATATGACATGATATGAGTTGATTAGCTAAACAATAGGCACATTTTGTTTAGCAATACGGATCAAAAGTGACAGCAGTATGGCTAGAAGTATGTATGTTTTAAAGCAAGAAAGATGGTGTCAGTTTCGAGATTTTCCATCTTTCCATTGCACAGTAAAGTGTTGATCTCCTCTGTCCATGGATCAAGCAGGAGTGTTGTGGTCGGTGGTTTGTTATGATCCAACCTGTCCTCTTACAAAGAACGCCGCTTTTCGATTGTATGCGTTATATAAGGCCAAATATTGTCGTACTAGAAAATGGAAGCGGCTCGCGAAAGTGACAAACTATCCCGTTATCGGTTTTGGATCATCTGGTAGGTTAGGGGAGGGCACTTTAAAATGACCGTTTCCTTGACGTTGGGAAACATTAGGAGGACGGGCTGCATGATCAGCTCAATCTTTCCTGCTCACTCTGGACCTTCTCTTTCACCTGCAGCTTATGAACCTGGCTAGATATATGTGTTAACTATCAGGCTAAAATACAAAGTAAAGTACTCACTGTGCTTTGGAAAATATCACGGTAAAATATAAAGCCAATTATTCACTGTCCTGTGGTAAATATCAGGGGTGAAATATAAAGTAAGGTACTCACTGTGCTGTGTTAAATATCAGAATAAAATGTAAAGTAACGTGTTCCCTGTGTTGTGTTACATATCAGGGTAAAATATAAAGTAAAGTACTCACTGTTTTGTGGTAAATATCAGGGTAAAATTTAAAGTTAAGTACTCACTGTACGGTGTTAAATATCAAGGATAAAATATTAAGTAAAGTACTAACTGTGCTGTGGTAAATATCAGGGTAAAATATAAATAACTCACTGTGCTGTGATTATATATATCAGGGTAAAATATAAAGTAAAGTTCCCACTGTTTTGGAATTTTACAAAACCTGTATTATAAGGGTCTTATAATACAGGTTTTATTAAAAGACTATTTATTGTCACTTACTATTTATTGTATTTTATAATACTGTATTATATTTGTGCTGTATTATGCAAGTGCCACAAATTTTCCAGTTGTTCAGTGCATCGTAATTCTCTACACGACAGTGTTAGTGTATTAACTTTCCCTTAAGGAATATATCTTTCAGTCTTGACGGTGAAAGAATTTGCCTTAAATCACTGTAAGATCCACATTGTGTACTGTAGCATTTGACAAATATATAGAACATAATGTAGCTTTCAGTAATGTCTGAATATCCGCTCCTGCTACAGGAATCTTCCATAAGAGTGACAATCACTTCATCTGGCTGAGAAAATTAATTCACAGATCCTAGATCACTTAATTTAGTCATTTCTTATGCTCCTCATACCTATCCCGAGGGCGGTGGTGAAGGTTATACAGGCACACAATGGGTTCACGAACTGAACCCGCAGTTCATTATCTAAGCAAGTAACAATTATGTGAAGGCAATTACACAGTTTATTATGCACATATACTTATTTGTGTACGTGGTCAGCAGGTGTTCCTTTAAACATATTTGGGTAAATATGGCCGCATTGCTGGCGTTGTTGATCTTATAATGTAAGCTTTTTATGTTTCTATTTTCTTAGGAACAATATTAAGAAGAGCCATCAAGTCGGGGACGGAGTGCTGCCAACTCTCCGACCCAGACCTCACGAAACATCACAGGATAATGGCGTCTCTATCAAGGCCTCCTCACCTACCAGAATTTTTCGCAATGCCTTTCCTAATGTTTCCTTATCCCCATATGATTGGCCCCACTTCCATATGATTGGCCCTAAATCCATATGATTGGTCCTATCCCCATATGATTGGCCCTACCCCCTATTCCGCTTTTTCCTATATTATTTGGCTGTATCTCCTTACCTATATTTGTTTGCCCTTCACTTCACCCACTCTCCTTCGACTCTCACATGTGTATTTAATAAAAAACTGTACATCATGTATTAATTCTTTACCTGAAGATGTTCCAGAGAGGACCGAAACGTTGTAGAAAATAAATCCTTCAATAATTACTTGAGATTTTTTACCATGAATTTTAGTAACTGGATTGCTCTTCTTTATACTGATGCTAAGGAAATAGATCAATAAAACGTTTATACTATATGATCAACAAAGCCAAACATGCCGTTATATTTAACCATATATGTCAGAAATCCAACTAAAATCTCAAATATCAATCGGCCAATAATGATTTTGCTACAGAGACATCATCAACAACGGAAGTGCTAAATGTCCAAGTTAAGAAACATGACAACAACTAAAACAAGGGTATGCCTGGTTATACGAATTATGCAATTCTAATTAATATATGTCACCTTTTATTGGCCATAATATTGTCATACAAATGTTACTGTGTAAAATTTCAGCAGGTAACCTGTGACGAACTGAAGAAATCACAGAGAGTTATTAACACCTACATGAGACTGTACAGACGCCAAACTTGCTCTAAGAGGGACCAACAGCCACAATTTATGCAGGTCCAGGACGGACTACAAGGCCAGTGTTTCATGTTAGAAGACTAGACTATAACAACTTAACAGCTAAAACATGGTAACTGCTTAACTAACCCATTTTAGCAGTAGTACTAACACACATAAATTTAGTAGTTTATTTAATATCCATTATATGTGGCATAGGCTATATATATATATATATATATATATATATATATATATATATATATATATATATATATATATGTATATATATATATATATATATATATATATATATATATATATATATATATATATATATATATATATATATATATATATATATATATATATATATGACTGAAAACTCACACCCCAGAAGTGACTCGAACCCATACTCCCAGGAGCAACGCAACTGGAAACTACAGGGCGCCTTAATCCGCTTGACCATCACGGCCGGACAAAAGGAAGTGATAGCCGAAGCTATTTGAACCACTTCCCCGCCAGCAACTTGGATGGTAATCTTGGGCATTGCATTTCACCAAATCACCTCATTCTTTGGGGCACACGTGAGGAACACAAATGCGAACAAGCCTGAATGGTCCCCAGGACTATATGCGACTGGAAACTCACATCCCAGAAGTGACTCGAACCCATACTCCCAGAAGCAACGCAACTGGTAACTACAGGGCGCCTTAATCCGCTTGACCATCACGGCCGGACAAAAGGAAGTGATAGCCGAAGCTATTTGAACCACTTCCCCGCCGGCAACTCGGATGGTAATCTTGGGCATAGCATTTCACCAAATCACCTCATTCTTTGGGGCACACGTGAGGAACACAAATGCGAACAAGCCTGAATGGTCCCCAGGACTATATGCGACTGAAAACTCACACCCCAGAAGTGACTCGAACCCATACTCCCAGGAGCAACGCAACTGGTAACAACAGGGCGCCTTAATCCGCTTGACCATCACGGCCGGACAAAAGGAAGTGATAGCCGAAGCTATTTGAACCACTTCCCCGCCGGCAACTCGGATGGTAATCTTGGGCATAGCATTTCACCAAATCACCTCATTCTTTGGGGCACACGTGAGGAACACAAATGCAAACAAGCCTGAATGGTCCCCAGGACTATATGCGACTGAAAACTCACACCCCAGAAGTGACTCGAACCCATATTCCCAGGAGCAACGCAACTGGTAACTACAGGGCGCCTTAATCCGCTTGACCATTACGGCCGGACAAAAGGAAGTGATAGCCGAAGCTATTTGAACCACTTCCCCGCCGGCAACTCGGATGGTAATCTTGGGCATAGCATTTCACCAAATCACCTCATTCTTTGGGGCACACGTGAGGAACACAAATGCGAACAAGTCTGAATGGTCCCCAGGACCATATGCGACTGAAAACTCACACCCCAGAAGTGACTCGAACCCATACTCCCAGGAGCAACGCAACTGGTAACTACAGGGCGCCTTAATCCGCTTGACCATCACGGCCGGACAAAAGGAAGTGATAGCCAAAGCTATTAGAACCACTTCCCCGCCGGCAACTCGGATGGTAATCTTGGGCATAGCATTTCACCAAATCACCTCATTCTTTGGGGCACACGTGAGGAACACAAATGCGAACAAGCCTGAATGGTCCCCAGGACTATATGCGACTGAAAACTCACACCCCAGAAGTGACTCGAACCCATACTCCCAGGAGCACCGCAACTGGTAACTACAGGGCGCCTTAATCCGCTTGACCATCACGGCCGGACAAAAGGAAGTGATAGCCGAAGCTATTAGAACCACTTCCCCGCCGGCAACTCGGATGGTAATCTTGGGCATAGCATTTCATCAAATCACCTCATTCTTTGGGGCACACGTGAGGAACACAAATGCAAACAAGCCTGAATGGTCCCCAGGACTATATGCGACTGAAAACTCACACCCCAGAAGGGACTCGAACCCATACTCCCAGGAGCAACGCAACTGGTAACTACAGGGCGCCTTAATCCGCTTGACCATCACGGCCGGACAAAAGGAAGTGATAGCCGAAGCTATTAGAACCACTTCCACGCCGGCAACTCGGATGGTAATCTTGGGCATAGCATTTCATCAAATCACCTCATTCTTTGGGGCACACGTGAGGAACACAAATGCAAACAAGCCTGAATGGTCCCCAGGACTATATGCGACTGAAAACTCACACCCCAGAAGGGACTCGAACCCATACTCCCAGGAGCAACGCAACTGGTAACTACAGGGCGCCTTAATCCGCTTGACCATCACGGCCGGACAAAAGGAAGTGATAGCCGAAGCTATTTGAACCACTTCCCCGCCGGCAACTCGAATGGTAATCTTGGGCATAGCATTTCACCAAATCACCTCATTCTTTGGGGCACACGTGAGGAACACAAATGCGAACAAGCCTGAATGGCCCCCAGGACTATATGCGACTGAAAACTCACACCCCAGAAGTGACTCGAACCCATACTCCCAGGAGCAACGCAACTGGTAACTACAGGGCGCCTTAATCCGCTTGACCATCACGGCCGGACAAAAGGAAGTGATAGCCGAAGCTATTTGAACCACTTCCCCGCCGGCAACTTGGATGGTAATCTTGGGCATAGCATTTCACCAAATCACCTCATTCTTTGGGGCACACGTGAGGAACACAAATGCGAACAAGCCTGAATGGTCCCCAGGACTATATGCGACTGGAAACTCACACCCCAGAAGTGACTCGAACCCATACTCCCAGAAGCAACTCAACTGGTAACTACAGGGCGCCTTAATCCGCTTGACCATCACGGCCGGACAAAAGGAAGTGATAGCCGAAGCTATTTGAACCACTTCCCCGCCGGCAACTCGGATGGTAATCTTGGGCATAGCATTTCACCAAATCACCTCATTCTTTGGGGAACACGTGAGGAACACAAATGCGAACAAGCCTGAATGGTCCCCAGGACTATATGCGACTGAAAACTCACACCCCAGAAGTGACTCGAACCCATACTCCCAGGAGCAACGCAGCTGGTAACTACAGGGCGCCTTAATCTGCTTGACCATCACAGCCAGACAAAAGGAAGTGATAGCCGAAGCTATTTGAACCACTTCCCCGCCGGCAACTCGGATGGTAATCTTGGGCATAGCATTTCACCAAATCACCTCATTCTTTGGGGCACACGTGAGGAACACAAATGCGAACAAGTCTGAATGGTCCCCAGGACTATATGCGACTGAAAACTCACACCCCAGAAGTGACTCGAACCCATACTCCCAGGAGCAACACAACTGGTAACTACAGGGCGCCTTAATCCACTTGACCATCACGGCTGGACAAAAGGAAGTGATAGCCGAAGTTATTTGAACCACTTCCCCGCCGGCAACTCGGATGGTAATCTTGGGCATAGCATTTCACTAAATCACCTCATTCTTTGGGGCACACGTGAGGAACACAAATGCGAACAAGCCTGAATGGTCCCCAGGACTATATGCGACTGAAAACTCACACCCCAGAAGTGACTCGAACCCATACTCCCAGGAGCAACGCAACTGGTAACTACAGGGCACCTTAATCCGCTTGACCATCACGGCCGGACAAAAGGAAGTGATAGACGAAACTATTTGAACCACTTCCCCGCCGGCAACTCGGATGGTAATCTTGGGAATAGCATTTCACCAAATCGCCTCATTCTTTGGGGCACACGTGAGGAACACAAATGCGAACAAGCCTGAATGGACCCCAGGACTATATGCGACTGAAAACTCACACCCCAGAAGTGACTCGAACCCATACTCCCAGGAGCAACGCAACTGGTAACTACAGGGCGCCTTAATCCGCTTGACCATCACTGCCGGACAAAAGGAAGTGATAGCCGAAGCTATTAGAACCACTTCCCCGCCGGCAACTCAGATGGTAATCTTGGGCATAGCATTTCACCAAATCACCTCATTCTTTGAGGCACACGTGAGGAACACAAATGCGAACAAGCCTGAATGGTCCCCAGGACTATATGCGACTGAAAACTCACACCCCAGAAGTGACTCGAACCCATACTCCCAGGAGCAATGCAACTGGTAACTACAGGGCGCCTTAATCCGCTTGACCATCACGGCTGGACAAAAGGAAGTGATAGCCGAAGCTATTAGAACCACTTCCCCGCCGGCAACTCGGATGGTAATCTTGGGCATAGCATTTCACTAAATCACCTCATTCTTTGGGGCACACGTGAGGAACACAAATGCGAACAAGCCTGAATGGTCCCCAGGACTATATGCGACTGAAAACTCACACCCCAGAAGTGACTCGAACCCATACTCCCAGGAGCAACGCAACTGGTAACTACAGGGCACCTTAATCCGCTTGACCATCACGGCCGGACAAAAGGAAGTGATAGACGAAACTATTTGAACCACTTCCCCGCCGGCAACTCGGATGGTAATCTTGGGAATAGCATTTCACCAAATCGCCTCATTCTTTGGGGCACACGTGAGGAACACAAATGGGAACAAGCCTGAATGGTCCCCAGGACTATATGCGACTGAAAACTCACACCCCAGAAGTGACTCGAACCCATACTCCCAGGAGCAACGCAACTGGTAACTACAGGGCGCCTTAATCCGCTTGACCATCACTGCCGGACAAAAGGAAGTGATAGCCGAAGCTATTAGAACCACTTCCCCGCCGGCAACTCAGATGGTAATCTTGGGCATAGCATTTCACCAAATCACCTCATTCTTTGAGGCACACGTGAGGAACACAAATGCGAACAAGCCTGAATGGTCCCCAGGACTATATGCGACTGAAAACTCACACCCCAGAAGTGACTCGAACCCATACTCCCAGGAGCAACGCAACTGGTAACTACAGGGCGCCTTAATCCGCTTGACCATCACGGCTGGACAAAAGGAAGTGATAGCCGAAGCTATTAGAACCACTTCCCCGCCGGCAACTCGGATGGTAATCTTGGGCATAGCATTTCACCAAATCACCTCATTCTTTGGGGCACACGTGAGGAACACAAATGCGAACAAGCCTGAATGGCCCCCAGGACTATATGCGACTGAAAACTCACACCCCAGAAGTGACTCGAACCCATACTCCCAGGAGCAACGCAACTGGTAACTACAGGGCGCCTTAATCCGCTTGACCATCACGGCCGGACAAAAGGAAGTGATAGCCGAAGCTATTTGAACCACTTCCCCGCCGGCAACTTGGATGGTAATCTTGGGCATAGCATTTCACCAAATCACCTCATTCTTTGGGGCACACGTGAGGAACACAAATGCGAACAAGCCTGAATGGTCCCCAGGACTATATGCGACTGGAAACTCACACCCCAGAAGTGACTCGAACCCATACTCCCAGAAGCAACTCAACTGGTAACTACAGGGCGCCTTAATCCGCTTGACCATCACGGCCGGACAAAAGGAAGTGATAGCCGAAGCTATTTGAACCACTTCCCCGCCGGCAACTCGGATGGTAATCTTGGGCATAGCATTTCACCAAATCACCTCATTCTTTGGGGAACACGTGAGGAACACAAATGCGAACAAGCCTGAATGGTCCCCAGGACTATATGCGACTGAAAACTCACACCCCAGAAGTGACTCGAACCCATACTCCCAGGAGCAACGCAGCTGGTAACTACAGGGCGCCTTAATCTGCTTGACCATCACAGCCAGACAAAAGGAAGTGATAGCCGAAGCTATTTGAACCACTTCCCCGCCGGCAACTCGGATGGTAATCTTGGGCATAGCATTTCACCAAATCACCTCATTCTTTGGGGCACACGTGAGGAACACAAATGCGAACAAGTCTGAATGGTCCCCAGGACTATATGCGACTGAAAACTCACACCCCAGAAGTGACTCGAACCCATACTCCCAGGAGCAACACAACTGGTAACTACAGGGCGCCTTAATCCACTTGACCATCACGGCTGGACAAAAGGAAGTGATAGCCGAAGTTATTTGAACCACTTCCCCGCCGGCAACTCGGATGGTAATCTTGGGCATAGCATTTCACTAAATCACCTCATTCTTTGGGGCACACGTGAGGAACACAAATGCGAACAAGCCTGAATGGTCCCCAGGACTATATGCGACTGAAAACTCACACCCCAGAAGTGACTCGAACCCATACTCCCAGGAGCAACGCAACTGGTAACTACAGGGCACCTTAATCCGCTTGACCATCACGGCCGGACAAAAGGAAGTGATAGACGAAACTATTTGAACCACTTCCCCGCCGGCAACTCGGATGGTAATCTTGGGAATAGCATTTCACCAAATCGCCTCATTCTTTGGGGCACACGTGAGGAACACAAATGCGAACAAGCCTGAATGGACCCCAGGACTATATGCGACTGAAAACTCACACCCCAGAAGTGACTCGAACCCATACTCCCAGGAGCAACGCAACTGGTAACTACAGGGCGCCTTAATCCGCTTGACCATCACTGCCGGACAAAAGGAAGTGATAGCCGAAGCTATTAGAACCACTTCCCCGCCGGCAACTCAGATGGTAATCTTGGGCATAGCATTTCACCAAATCACCTCATTCTTTGAGGCACACGTGAGGAACACAAATGCGAACAAGCCTGAATGGTCCCCAGGACTATATGCGACTGAAAACTCACACCCCAGAAGTGACTCGAACCCATACTCCCAGGAGCAATGCAACTGGTAACTACAGGGCGCCTTAATCCGCTTGACCATCACGGCTGGACAAAAGGAAGTGATAGCCGAAGCTATTAGAACCACTTCCCCGCCGGCAACTCGGATGGTAATCTTGGGCATAGCATTTCACTAAATCACCTCATTCTTTGGGGCACACGTGAGGAACACAAATGCGAACAAGCCTGAATGGTCCCCAGGACTATATGCGACTGAAAACTCACACCCCAGAAGTGACTCGAACCCATACTCCCAGGAGCAACGCAACTGGTAACTACAGGGCACCTTAATCCGCTTGACCATCACGGCCGGACAAAAGGAAGTGATAGACGAAACTATTTGAACCACTTCCCCGCCGGCAACTCGGATGGTAATCTTGGGAATAGCATTTCACCAAATCGCCTCATTCTTTGGGGCACACGTGAGGAACACAAATGGGAACAAGCCTGAATGGTCCCCAGGACTATATGCGACTGAAAACTCACACCCCAGAAGTGACTCGAACCCATACTCCCAGGAGCAACGCAACTGGTAACTACAGGGCGCCTTAATCCGCTTGACCATCACTGCCGGACAAAAGGAAGTGATAGCCGAAGCTATTAGAACCACTTCCCCGCCGGCAACTCAGATGGTAATCTTGGGCATAGCATTTCACCAAATCACCTCATTCTTTGAGGCACACGTGAGGAACACAAATGCGAACAAGCCTGAATGGTCCCCAGGACTATATGCGACTGAAAACTCACACCCCAGAAGTGACTCGAACCCATACTCCCAGGAGCAACGCAACTGGTAACTACAGGGCGCCTTAATCCGCTTGACCATCACGGCTGGACAAAAGGAAGTGATAGCCGAAGCTATTAGAACCACTTCCCCGCCGGCAACTCGGATGGTAATCTTGGGCATAGCATTTCACCAAATCACCTCATTCTTTGGGGCACACGTGAGGAACACAAATGCGAACAAGCCTGAATGGCCCCCAGGACTATATGCGACTGAAAACTCACACCCCAGAAGTGACTCGAACCCATACTCCCAGGAGCAACGCAACTGGTAACTACAGGGCGCCTTAATCCGCTTGACCATCACGGCCGGACAAAAGGAAGTGATAGCCGAAGCTATTTGAACCACTTCCCCGCCGGCAACTCGGATGGTAATCTTGGGCATAGCATTTCATCAAATCACCTCATTCTTTGGGGCACACGTGAGGAACACAAATGCGAACAAGCCTGAATGGTCCCCAGGACTATATGTGACTGAAAACTCACACCCCAGAAGTGACTCGAACCCATACTCCCAGGAGCAACGCAACTGGTAACTACAGGGCGCCTTAATCCGCTTGACCATCACAGCCGGACAAAAGGAAGTGATAGCCGAAGCTATTTGAACCACTTCCCCGCCGGCAACTCGGATGGTAATCTTGGGCATAGCATTTCACCAAATCACCTCATTCTTTGGGGCACACGTGAGGAACACAAATGCGAACAAGGCTGAATGGTCCCCAGGACAATATGCGACTGAAAACTCACACCCCAGAAGTGACTTGAACCCATACTCCCAGGAGCAACGCAACTGGTAACTACAGGGCGCCTTAATCCGCTTGACCATCACGGCCGGACAAAAGGAAGTGATAGCCGAAGCTATTTGAACCACTTTCCCGCCGGCAACTCGGATGGTAATCTTGGGCATAGCATTTCACCAAATCACCTCATTCTTTGGGGCACACGTGAGGAACACAAATGCGAACAGACAAAAAAGAAGAGACGAAGACGAAAGACAAATTGAAGATAGAAGACAAAAAAAAAAAATTGAGAAGCCACGGGCCAGAAAGACAGATAGCACAGGACAACAAGTTGCAAAAATGGAGGATCGCATGTGAAACACAGCATACATCAAGAGAAAATATAAAACAATAACAAAGAAGCAAATAATGCAAACAATAAAATAAAACATAGGAACAATATAAAACAAATCAAATAAGGGCTGACAACAAAACACATCATAAGGTATAAAATGAAATATAACACAAGAAAATACACACACAAACGAGCCATAAATACAAACAAAAGGAAAGCAGAGGAAAAATATAAAATAAATATAAAATAAAAAAAAATGAAAATACAACACAACATGGTAATACATGAATAGAATACACAGGGGAAAGTAACAACACAAAAGCAAATACATGAATAAGAACACACTCTTCAAAACACCGGCCCCTCAACAAACAAAGGGAGAGGCACGGGCACAAAATACAATAGGGCAAACAAAACGCCAGAGGGGCACACAACACTACAATTAGCAAAGAAACAGGAAATCAGCGGACATACTTGCCCAGGAACAAGATCCATGGGAACTGCACATTGAACGCCTCCCAACGCAACCACCCCCAAGGGTCACGTTCATCCACCGGGAACGCCATTTCATCCGGATCCCTAGCAACAAACACCCACAAGCAGGGGACCCAGATGGTATCACTTCTGATGCGAGTAACTGCCACAATATCCCATAACATGGAAATCCCCCCACCATGAAATTCTTCCGGCTCGTCATTCAGCAGTAACTCAGCAATCGCCGCCCAGTGACCCGGCGGCATCACAGACGCCGGCAACACGTCCCCCAGGTCCCCAACACGCACACTCACAGGAGGGGGCCGGACATAGGACACCACCACCGGGGCACCAGCGGCCGCGGGCACACCACCAGACGACTGCAGGGAACCAGGACGGCGCGCATCCTTCCGTAATGTTACAACCAGGCCACGCCCAGCACCAGCAACCACACCATCCCTGGGAGTGGAAGCCACCACTCTCCACTACGGAGAGTCCCCAGGCGGAGAAGGAACAGAAGGCACTCCCAAGACACGGGCACCAGCACCAGCAGGCACATGGACCTCTGCTACCACCAACCGTGGAGACAACGATGCATCTGGTTCCACACCGTCAACTCCCGAAGACCCACAGTCACTGAATTCCCCAACATCGGCCCAGGAAGACAATGAACGCTTGGGCTCCGGCCGGAGATTGTCTGAGCCGGAAGAGGACCCAGAAACACGGGCCCCACTAGCCGGACGAACCGACGCCCGACGCAGAACAGCAGCAGCCTCTACCCCAGGGGGAACCAGGCTACACACAGCAGGAGGCTCTGCAGCCACCCCAGCACCCAGCACTGCCGGGACCCGAGGCGAGGGCACAGGGCCTGACGCAGCAGCCGAAGACGAGGAAGAAGACGGCAGCGCATCACAGTGATCACCAGGAAGGCCCTCAGGAGCAGCGGAGACAGTGACAGGAGCACATAGACCATCCGACGGCACTGCAAGACCCGGAGGAGAGTCTGCAACAACCGGAGGAACGTCGGGCGACGTATGGGGCGCCGCATCTGCCAACTGGACGCTCACCTCCTCATCCCCGGAGACCTCTTCCAGAGGGAGCGGCGGGAAATCCTCTTCCTGGAACAAGTTGACTGGAGCCACCAGATCCGCAGTGTATCCGGCAGCCTGATGCCCCAATATGCCACATTGGAAACAAGTACGGGGTTGCCGGGCATATTACACCTGCACGTAGTACCCTAAAAGTCGGACTGAAGATGGAATGTCCGACCTCAGGCGCATCCCGAGGGTACGAATGTTCATCTTCACTCCCGTATATTTCCCAGAAGATAGCTTGTGCATCCTCACACTGACGATGGAGCCAAATCTCTGGAAGAAACGCCGACTCAGGAAACTCCATGGGGGCTCCATGTACACTCACATACGTCACGGCACCACTCCGATCAGAAATGGCCACAAATCCAGTGCCATCCAACAACTTCAAGGTACGTCCCTCGTACCGCTGGAGAAAGTCACATTACGCCGCCTCTCCCACAAACTTGATGATCACCCGGCGAGCAGTCACCAGCTCAACCCCGTAAATCTCCACAACCAGGACATGTAGCACGTCACACATGACCTGCTCCACGAGAGTATACCCTGCACGGCAGGTAAACTCCAAACCCACGGAGTTTACCCTCACACCAACGGGAACATGGCCGCTCATCGCAAAAGCTCCACGTCAACACCAGCCAGGGACAGCAGGGAGGGTAGAGACACCCACACCCCTCGCTGGCAAAAACGGCAACTATCCCAAAACTGCCGGAGCAGGCAAACGACAGGTCCACACCGTACGGCAGCTCAGGTGAGACTCCTCACTAGTTGAATATTGTTCTACCCCTATATAAGAGTTGGCACTAGTTACATGTTGTAATATTACCATATACTTTATTTCATAGTAATTATTTCACCTTTGAGTGTTAAGAAATGTTGCTATCCATCCGATGGTGATTATGAGGATCTAACATAGGTATTTCCTGTAGTGACACAGATTATCACTCAAATTATTGTGTGCATATTTACCATTTGTGTGCCTACTTCCTAGGAAGTAGGATATTGTGGCCTAGTGACTGAAAATAACCCCTAGGCTACTACCAACAGTACAAGCCCTAGAAGCCTTAACCATATAGCCAGTATGGCTTCTTCAGGAAAACTGAAAAGGACCCTTGCAGGTCTCCAAGGTCATCTAACCAGACAGATTAATAAATGACACAATTTGTCTCAACAATCTCCAGTTGGTTATACTGAACTGAAAAGCTACTGTCAAGCAGTTGCAAGTAAATTTGAGTAAGTCATATACCAGATAAAGAAATATATGGCTGAATTTGCCAACATCAATCTATCAGAAACAGAATTAGACGATGTTATGACTGATTTGGCTGAGGATGAGGATGTCACTCAGGCCAGGTTACAGGCTTTTCTTCAAAATTATTGTCCATTGAAAGGCAACAACAACTAAAGCTTTCCTTAACCTGACACAACCAGAAGTCAAAATTCCTTCAATCAGATTACCCACATTCTCTGGTATAGAGGATGAAAGTTGGGAAAACTTCTGGAACAAATTTGTTGACTCATTGGATTCTAAACCCACTATTGCTAAAACCAACAAATTTACATAGTTACAGGGTCGTCTTAAGCGAGAAGCTTTGAAGGTGGTATCCAATTTAACATTAACTAGTGACGGCTATGATTACGTAATCCAACTCTTTAAGGATGATTATGCAAACACAGAGCGAGTTGTCACACTTTTAGTTAGAACAATTTTAGACTTACCATCCACAGATGGAACCTCTGACTAACTCCAAACTTTTAAATTGGAGTTTGAGTCATTACTCAAATCACTCAGGTTGATGTAAATAGTGCGGATTGGTTAACTAAAGGTATTTTAAGATGTAAATTACCCAGTGAAACACTGGATTAGTTGTGTTTATTACATAACAAATCTTCCCTGACTGTTCACAAAATCACAAAAGGTTTACGTTCTGTTCTTGAACAACAGAAAACAAACACAGATAGTAAATCAACCACTAAACCTTCGTTATCCACCCACAATAAATCACAGAGAACACACATTACTCCAAATTAATTTAAACCATCTACCTCCACTCCAAAGTGGAAGTGGAGGTAGTGTGCACATATGCAATTGATCCCTCCAAACCTACAGTTACTGTGTCACCCACAGTAACCGTTCGCGACTATCAGTTAGCGACAGTGGCGTATTGGTTTAGTGTATCGCATGAGGTTTAGCGATATGTGACACTACAAAGATTTCAATTATAAACCTCCCTACAGTGATTCTGCCACTGTGACCTCTTTAATGATGTGATGTGTTAAATATCCGACTAACCCCATGTCTTTTAGTTTTATGGCTATACAACTCTTAGATAGGTTAGTTGGTGAAGCAACATGTCAACAACATAACCAAGGGTATGCCTGGTTTTACCAATTACACAATCCTAATTAATACATATCACATTTTATTGACTATAATAGTGTTGTAGAACTGTTGTTGTGAAAAATTCCGGCATATAACTTGTGATGAACTAAAGAGATCACGGAGAGCTGTTAACACCTACAAGAGACTGTACAGATGCCATATTTGCTCTAACAGTGACCAACAGCCGCCATTAATACAGGTCCAGGACGGACTACATGTCGTGGACAGTGTCTGATGTTAGATGACTAGACTATAACAACTTAACAGCTAAGACATGGTTATTCCTTAACTAGCCCATTTTAGCAGAAGTACTAACGCATTAGTTTAGTAGCTTATTTAATATACTTCATATGTGATATAGGCTATGTATGACCCCCTCCTTAAATTTGTGTATGGGTAAACACCTAGCAGGATAACTTTTAAATATACAATCCACTTTGAATTAATAATAATAAATTAAAGTAAGTTCAATAAATCAATAATAATTATATAAGTAAAATCCTGATGGGAAAACTCAACAATATATTTACATGCATGCATACGTGCATATATTTAATATACATGGGCAGCAGGCATTCATTTAAGCATATTTGGTTAAATATGACCACATTGTTGGTGGTATTGATCTTATAGTGTAAACTTTCTATGCTTTTTTTTTTACTAGCAGTAATAAGAAGAGCAATTTAATTATCGAATTCAAGGTAAAGAAATAATAATTACTGAAGGGCTATTATTGCCAACGTTTCATTCAACTCTGAAACATCTCCTGGTATACAATTAATACATAAGATACAATTTCGGGTTAATTACACATGTGGAATGGGTGAAGCTGTATGTGGTGAGGTGACGCATCACAGGAGTATAGAGGCATTCAAATACAGTGTAAGCAGGTAATCTGAACAACATGTCGGCAATTTTCACATTTGCGCCATAGCTAAGATGGTAGCCGGCCACAGACTTGAGATCACAGAGCCTCTCTCTACATTGACGACCCAGTCTGGCTACAACATGAAGGTACAGTGGAGCCTCAAGACCAAAGTATTTTTATCTGGTTACATAGTCAAGGCATAGTAAACAAAATATTTAAAGGCAACAAGATTCAGAGTATCATAAGGAGTGGTGTGTTAAATTAAGCGAAGATCTTGAGGTCGAGGATGTGGAGGAAGTCGACGGAGCCCTGGACAGTGAGGTAGCGAGCACAGACCCGTCCGCTCACCGGGAACACCAGCCTGCAACACACACCACATCTTGTTAGTTGTTCACCTTGCAATAACAGTCAAAGGTATACTAAATCATGTTCAAGGCATATCTAATCATCTCAGAGATAGGAAAATAACAGTCTGTAGCTGAATATACTGTAGAACACTAAAATGATCTCACGAAGACAAACACTCTCATCTGAAGGGAAGTATAAACCTATGAGGCCATGAAGTATATGTGTCAGAAAAAGTTATTATACCTTCCGTAGTGAATGGATCTATCTTACTTATTCCACTTTCTCACGCCCTGCCTCTTTCCCAAAGCAAAAGGATCTATATTTGTAATATTTCACACCGCAAAGCCCCTCTCACCAGCACAAACCCACAGAACAATGAAATAGACAACTATATACTCTTAAAGGAGAGAGTGAGAAAGAGAAAGAGAAAGAGAGAGAGAGAGAGAGAGAGAGAGAGAGAGAGAGAGAGAGAGAGAGAGAGAGAGAGAGAGAGAGAGAGAGAGAGAGAGAGAGAGAGAGAGAGAGAGAGAGACAGACAGACAGACAGACAGACAGACAGACAGACACACAGACACACAGACACACACACACACAGACACACACACAGACACACAGACAGACACAGACAGACAGACAGACAGACAGACAGACAGACAGACAGACAGACAGACAGACAGACAGACAGACAGACAGACAGACAGACACACACACACACACACAGACACACACACAGACACACACACAGACACACAGACAGACACAGACAGACAGACAGACAGACAGACAGACAGACAGACAGACAGACAGACAGACAGATAGACAGACAGACAGACAGACAGACAGACAGACAGACAGACAGACAGACAGACAGACAGACAGACAGACACACAGACACACAGACAGAGAGACACACAGACAGACAGACACAGACACACAGACAGGCAGACACACAGACAGACAGACAGGCAGACACACAGACAGACAGACAGACAGACAGACAGACAGACAGACAGACAGACAGACAGACAGACAGACAGACAGACAGACAGACAGACAGACAGACAGATAGACAGACAAAGATACACATAGACAGAGATAGATAAACAGACAGAGTGGAAAATAGACAAAGGCTGAGAGAGAGAGAGAGAGAGAGAGAGAGAGAGAGAGAGAGAGAGAGAGAGAGAGAGAGAGAGAGAGAGAGAGAGAGAGAGAGAGAGAGAGAGAGAGAGAGAGAGAGAGAGAGAGAGAGAGAGAGAGAGAGAGAGAGAGAGAGAGAGAGAGAGAGAGAGAGAGAGAGAGACTCACAGATAGAGATACAGAGATAGAGCGAGAAAGATAAAGAGAGAGAAAAAAAGAGAGCCAGAGACAGACACAAAGAAACACACACAGCGTACAGACCACAACATACAAAACCAAAAGCATTTAAGAAATAGTATTTTCTTTTGGGAATTGTAAACTAATTATAAACAGTAAGAGGAGTGAAAAGATATATATCATCTTAAATTTATTTAAAATCTCAGACTTTACGAATCTTAAACTCCATCTCTTAAACGCCAGCTCTGCCTGCCTTCCTTCATATCTGCCTTCCTACCTGCCTTGATTCCAGCCTTTTTTCCTTCCTGCCTCCATTTCTCTCACTCCCTACTTTTCTTGCCTGCCTGCTTTTCAATCTACTTGCCTTACTGACTTTCTTTTTAATTACTGGGTCAGACAAGCAGAGAGAGACAATTATAGGAGTGAATATATAAACCTCCCTAATAAATTAATCCAAAATCTCAGTCTCTAGGTTGATCCTGTTAGTGCTATTATTGTCTTACTGTTACTGTTGGTGTTATTATTGTCTTACTGTTACTGTTAGTGCTATTATTGTCTGTTACTGTTGGTGTTATTATTGTCTCACTGTTACTGTTAGTGCTATTATTGTCTGTTACTGTTGGTGCTATTATTGTCTTACTGTTACTGTTGGTGGTTCCAAGGGTTGTTATAGCCGGGGGAAGGGTTGTAGAGATAAGCTCCCCATTGCCTGTAAAGTGCCCCTGATGGCGTGCGTCTCAAATAGCCTCTGACAACCAAGTCCAGCTCCTGGCCTGCACGTGTGGCTTAGCCTCTACGCCCGGCGGAACTGCTTCTACCAACAGAAGAAGGGGCGAAGGCGGGTCTCTGGCGCCTTAATTCAAACCTCTGCTGTCTTGCGACTAAACCTACTCATAGGAAAGACTTCGGGAGTCAACCCTGAGGAAAAATCCGGAATCTGAGTCCGTAAAGCAGATTGCCGCTTTTTTACAGCTACATTCTGGCCACTCCTACTGGTGCCAAGCGTATCGGCGCCTGCCCTTCCCTTGGATCACATCGGAGACGAGGAGAGGGTGGATCTGCTGCATGGGCAACAGCTGGTCCTCCATAATTACTGCCCAGGCCTGTGCCCTGGAGTGGACACTCCAGCATCGCCTTGGCGATGGCTCAATTTTTCCTTCACAGCCTCAGCAGGCGCTGCATCCAACTAGACTACAACAACTAGACACCCAGGGCACAACTCCATATCCTCACGGGATTGACAGATGCCTACTATTGTTACCGGTGGTGCTATTATTGTCTTACTGTTACTTTTAGTCCTATTATTGTCTTACTGTTAGTGCTATTATTGTCTTACTGTTAGTGCTATTATTGTCTTACTGTTAGTGCTATTATTGTCTTACTGTTAGTGCTATTATTGTCTTACTGTTAGTGTTATTATTGTCCTACTGTCAGTGCTATTATTGTTTTACTGTTGGTGCTATTATTGTTTTACTGTTGGTGCTATTATTGTCTTACTGTTAGTGTTATTATTGTGTCTAGGTTCCTTGTTACTCATATAATCGTCATCTCTGTTTCGATGATGGGTTTTGATGTATTTTTTTCTTTCACTTCATGCAGGCACCTGAACATTCAAGACAGTAACCTTCAGTGGGTTGCACAATATCAATATCTTGGAGTGTGCAGAGATTCTAAAATGATATCCAATAAACTAATTCAATTATCTGAAGGAGAAAGCAAAATAACGACTGAATATAATGAGAGCAATCACTGCCCCCTCCCTCTAGAACCTGGACACAAAGTGTTAGAATGTTTTACATATACGCCGTTCGTAGCCTAGTTGATTATGCCGCACCTGCTTTACTCTTCTTTCTCCTGTTCAGTGGACAAACGCTGAGGTTATTCAAAATGATGCAATGCGAGTTATAACAGGGGCTCCCAGATACACTAAAATACTGAACTGAAGACTAGAAACTAAACTAACATCGATTGAAATGAGGGTAAAAGGGATTGCTGCATTCATGTTGACCAAGATATTGACTAGACCTAGAATCAGTTTTCTTAAATATATATTCACTGGAGCACTAAATCGGGACAAAAGAGCCTCCAATAGCAACAGACCCGTTGTACAATAAACGGGTGGACCCGTTGTGCAATAAACATCATCAATACATTCGATGTAACTAATACTGTCACTGAAAGAGGTGTGGAAGAAATACATGCAGACTTCGCTATGCCAGCCCCTTGGGAATCGCTGCCAGCAGAATAAGATTATTGCCCTTGAAGGAAAAAGAATCAGACCTATCCCTATCCGCTAAATATCATTGCATAGATGAAAACAGACGCAAGCAGGGCGTCTGAGAGCTTCACATACTTTATACACGGATCAGTAGACCAAAAGAGACAAGAATTCAGAGCTGCAATTGGGGCATGATATTCTCTAGTTAGTTAGAGACGCTCAAACAGGTGTTCTTATTCTTCACAGAGATCTTAGTCATTGAAAAAGCGTCCAAACGACATGAATGTTGCCTACATCCAAGCAACATGAATGGGTGTTAAGTCATGTTGTCTGCATCCAGACAACATGAATGGGTGTTAAGTCATGTTGTCTGCATCCAAACAACATGAATGGGTGTTAAGTCATGTTGTCTGCATCCAAACAACATGAATGGGTGTTAAGTCATGTTGTTTGCATCCAGACAAGCAGCCATGGAGTTTGACAAGACTGAAGGTTGTGTTCAAGGGCAAACACAACATTAAAGACACTACAGAAGCTTGTGGACACGATCAATGAAAATATATATAAACACCAACATGTTTCTTCTTAAATTTATAAACCACTTCAGTCTTTGATTCAGAGAGTGTTGTTGACTACACCAGTGGCGTTGACTACACTAGTGTTTTTGACTACACTAGTGTTGTTGACTACACTAGTGTTTTTGACTACACTAGTGTTGTTGACTACACTAGTGTTGTTGACTACACTAGTGTTGTTGACTACACCAGTGTTGTTGACTACACCAGTGTTGTTGACTACACCAGTGTTGTTGACTACACTAGTGTTTTTGACTACACTAGTGTTGTTGACTACACTAGTGTTGTTGACTACACTAGTGTTGTTGACTACACCAGTGTTGTTGACTACACTAGTGTTGTTGACTACACCAGTGTTGTTGACTACACCAGTGTTGTTGACTACACTAGTGTTGTTGACTACACCAGTGTTGTTGACTACACCAGTGTTGTTGACTACACCAGTGTTGTTGACTACACCAGTGTTGTTGACTACACCAGTGTTGTTGACTACACCAGTGTTGTTGACTACACCAGTGTTGTTGACTACACCAGTGTTGTTGACTACACCAGTGTTGTTGACTACATCAGTGTTGTTGACTACACCAGTGTTGTTGACTACACCAGTGTTGTTGACTACACCAGTGTTGTTGACTACACCAGTGTTGTTGACTACATCAGTGTTGTTGATTACACCAGTGTTGTTGACTACACCAGTGTTGTTGACTACACCAGTGTTGTTGACTACACCAGTGGTGTTGACTACATCAGTGTTGTTGACTACACCAGTGGTGTTGACTACACCAGTGTTGTTGACTACACCAGTGTTGTTCACTACATCAGTGTTGTTGACTACACCAGTGTTGTTGACTACACCAGTGTTGTTGACTACATCAGTGTTGTTGACTACACCAGTGTTGTTGACTACACCAGTGTTGTTGACTACATCAGTGTTGTTGACTACACTAGTGTTGTTGACTACACCAGTGTTGTTGACTACACCAGTGTTGTTGACTACACCAGTGTTGTTGACTACACCAGTGTTGTTGACTACATCAGTGTTGTTGACTACATCAGTGTTGTTGACTACACCAGTGTTGTTGACTACACCAGTGTTGTTGACTACACCAGTGTTGTTGACTACACCAGTGTTGTTGACTACACCAGTGTTGTTGACTACATCAGTGTTGTTGACTACACCAGTGTTGTTGACTACACTAGTGTTGTTGACTACACCAGTGTTGTTGACTACATCAGTGTTGTTGACTACATCAGTGTTGTTGACTACATCAGTGTTGTTGACTACACCAGTGTTGTTGACTACACCAGTGTTGTTGACTACATCAGTGTTGTTGACTACACCAGTGTTGTTGACTACACCAGTGTTGTTGACTACACAAGTGGCGTTGACTACTTCAGTGTTGTTGACTACACCAGTGTTGTTGACTACACAAGTGGCGTTGACTACATCAGTGTTGTTGACTACACCTGTGTTGTTGACTACATCAATGGTGTTGACGACATCAGTGAACAATAGGACAATAATGTTGCCACATACTGGGTCTGCACCCAACATGGTTAGGTCTGTGCGAGACTAGATACAATAAACTGAAGTCAATAAGGCATCCTGGAACAGAACTGCCATCTATCTTATAATGTGTGGTAAACCTACCTGCCTACTCCGTTCCAGGGGCCAGTATAGTAAGCCAGCAGGGCATAGGAAGAAAATAGTCCAGTCGTGATGTTGGTTGAACCGGTTCTGATCTGTGGAGAATGTTCCAAATAATGCTAATTATAGTTAAGAGTTAAGCCACACTACTTATTGTTCCTCCAATATTATATATATATACATATATATATATATATATATATATATATATATATATATATATATATATATATATATATATATATATATATATATATATATATATATATATATATATATATATGTCGTACCTAGTAGCCAGAACGCACTTCTCAGCCTACTTTGCAAGGCCCGATTTGCCTAATAAGCCAAGTTTTCATGAATTAATTGTTTTTCGACTACCTAACCTACCTAACCTAACCTAACCTAACTTTTTCGGCTACCTAACCAAACCTAACCTATAAAGATAGGTTAGGTTAGGTTAGGTAGGGTTGGTTAGGTTCGGTCATATATCTACGTTAATTTTAACTCCAATAAAAAAAAATTGACCTCATACATAATGAAATGGGTAGCTTTATCATTTCATAAGAAAAAAATTAGAAAAAATATATTAATTCAGGAAAACTTGGCTTATTAGGCAAATCGGGCCTTGAATAGTAGGCCAAAAAGTGAGTTCTGGCTACTAGGTACGACATATATATATATATATATATATATATATATATATATATATATATATATATATATATATATATATATATATGTATATATATATATATATATATATATATATATGTATATATATATATATATATATATATATATATATATATATATATATATATATATATATATATATATATATATATATATATATATATATATATATATATATATATATATATATATATGTCGTACCTAGTAGCCAGAACGCTCTACTCAGCCTACTATTCAAGGCCCAATTTGCCTAATAAGCCAAGTTTTCATGAATTAATTGTTTTCCGACTACCTAACCTACCTAACCTAACCTAACCTAACTTTTTCGGCTACCTAACCTAACCTAACCAATAAAGATAGGTTAGGTTAGGTTAGGTAGGGTTGGTTAGGTTCAGTCATATGTCTACATTAATTTTAACTCCAATAAAAAAAATTGACCTCATACATAATGAAATGGGTAGCTTTATCATTTCATAAGAAAAAAAATAGAGAAAATATATTAATTCAGGAAAACTTGGCTTATTAGGCAAATCGGGCCTTGCATAGTAGGCTGACAAGTGCGTTCTGGCTACTAGGTACGACATATGTATATATATGTATATATATATATATATATATGCATATATATGTATATATATATGTATATATATATATATATATATATATATATATATATATATATATATATATATATATATATATATATATATATATGTATGTATATATACACACATATATACTCCCTCTGGCTGGAAGAAGGGGGACCCATAGCCTCGGAGGAAACCACACATAACGCATTGGAGGGAATGTAGGTCCCCTCCAATATAGTTTCTGTGTGCTTTTCTCCTACCACCCCCTTCCCTTTTTTTTCCTTTATTGTGTATTTAAAGGTTACAAAACATACAAGACAAATGCCTAAAGGTTATGGATCTCTTGAAGCTCCTCCGCTTCTGGACAGGAACCGAGGACGCAGCAAGCATTTCCCCTCTGGATCGCCACACTGAGACGCTGAAACAAAAAACTGGAAGCCTTTGGGACTCTGGTGACGTCAATGAGCTTGGAACCCAATTCCTTGAGAAATCCCAAGGCACTCTTGCCCCAGGGGCCATGCGTCTCAGACGCTATGGGAACAAAGAGGTATTGACCTTCCAGTCGCCTGTACTTGAGTGATTTTGCTGTTTCCTTGTGGTTGGCCGCCCCACCTGCTTGATCAGCTCCGAAGTGTACATAGGTGTCAGCCAGGGTGGATACACATGTGTAGTCCCGCACCAACTGTCTACCCTCCTTCCATGAGTATATGGTGATGCCATCAGGGCGAAGTGCTGGGAAATCCGGGTATATATATATATATATATATATATATATATATATATATATATATATATATATATATATATATATATATATATATATATATATATATATATATATATATATATATATATATATATATATATATATATATATATATGTCGTACCTAGTAGCCAGAGCGCACTTCTCAGCCTACTATGCTAGGCCCGATTTGCCTAATAAGCCAAGTTTTCATGAATTAATATATTTTCTCAAAATTATTTTCTTATGAAATGATAAAGCTACCCATTTCATTATGTATGAGGTCAATTTTTTTTTATTTAAGTTAAAATTAACGAAAGGTAGTCGAAAAACAATTAATTCATGAAAACTTGGCTTATTAGGCAAATCGGGCCTTGCATAGTAGGCTGAGAAGTGCGTTCTGGCTACTAGGTACGACATATACATATATATATATATATATATATATATATATATATATATATATATATATATATATATATATATATATATATATATATATATATATATATATATGTCATACCTAGTAGCCAGAACTCACTTCTCAGCCTACTATTCAAGGCCCGATTTGCCTAATAAGCCAAGTTTTCCTGAATTAATATATTTTCTATGATTTTTTTCTTATGAAATGATAAAGCTGCCCTTTTCACTATGTATGAGGTCAATTTTTTTTTATTGGAGTTAAAATTAACGTAGATATATGACCGAACCTAACCAACCCTACCTAACCTAACCTAACCTATCTTTATAGGTAAGGTTAGGTTAGGTAGCCAAAAAAAGTTAGGTTAGGTTAGGTTAGGTAGGTTAGGTAGACGAAAAAACATTAATTCATGAAAACTTGGCTTATTAGGCAAAACGGGCCATGCATAGTAGGCTGAGAAGTGAGTTCTGGCTACTAGGTACGACATATATATATATATATATATATATATATATATATATATATATATATATATATATATATATATATATATATATATATATATATATATATATATATATATATGCAGAATAACCACATGTGAAAAATAGAAAATGCTTAACGCGTTTTCGGCTAATTCGCCTTCATCAGAGCAAAGTAGAATCATTCTACTTTGCTCTGGTGAAGGCGAATTAGCCGAAAACGCGTTAAGCATTTTCTATTTTTCACATGTGGTTATTCTGCATACTTGGATAAGTGTTTTTGTGATCATTGTTGCATATATATATATATGCATATATATATATATATATATATATATATATATATATATATATATATATATATATATATATATATATATATATATATATATATATATATATTGTGACGATAATCTCTTTCAAGGGAGATCGAGCCTGCTCTTCCCTACATAATTACGTCAAAATGCAAGATACTATATACAAGATACGTTCACCAAGTATCGCCAAACGTTTTGCCCAGAGAGTAAATCGTACCCAGCACACCTGGCCACCGCCGTAACCAGCTAACTGCTCATCCTCTGCCTGCCTGTTGCTGATTGGCTGGTGTCTCGTCGCCCCTGCCCTCCGCCACCACTACAAGTCGACGTCTGGGCTGCAGTGCGCCAGTCTCGTCAGAATATCTCAGTGCTCCATGCAGTTGACGTCTCTCGCTGGTAGACTAAGCCTTGGCTTTCTTGTACTAAGGGAGGTGGCAGCTCGAAGCCAGTATTCCAGCACTCATATTTTATTTTGCTATCACTGTAACTTACTTGTCTTAGCGTAACTTTTCATTTGCCAGTGATTATTCATGTTATTTTGTTTGTTGACTTATCTTGCATATTTTTATGAGATTGCCTTTATTCATGTCTTGTTTTTCTAGAGTAATTAAAATTTCATTGTTTATATACTTGTGTTTTGTGTGTCTTCCCATTACCTTACCACAGACGAAAGGACCAACTTTTCTCTTTTTTTTTTTTTGATTATGTGACGAGGCCCTGCCCCTAGCTTTTGAAACAGCCGAACACCAACGCTTTACCGTCACATAACGTGGGGGCCTGTCCTAGGAGCTTCACTCAGGTACTGGTGCCAAGTAGTAAATTTATCGTAAGCGTATTTGGCTTTGGTAACGTAGCTTTTCACTATTTTTAATTTTCAATTTTATTTTCATATGGTGCTGTGTGTATTGTGCATTCCGAGAGTAGCATATGGTGAAGGTGAGACAACTTTGGATTACGTGGTGACTGTAGGCCTCAGTCATTCTCTTAATTGGTCATCTCTCCCTCCGTGTTATTACTCGTGTTTACCATCTTTTGTCCCTAGGATATTTCTCATATTTTCGGCAGATCATCATACTGGTACCCTGGTACTGTGGTCTGTCCCCGGGTCAAGTGCACCTAATCTTCTGCAATCTGACAGTAGGAGGATAAAGAGGGCCATAGTTCCTCTCGCACGAACTTTAGTTGCTGAATTGGGACCTCAGCAGCAGTTCTCGTCATCAGTTGACACCTCGCACCCCAACACGTCGGTCAGAGATGATGATATTTACATTGGTAGGGAATTAGCCTTCTTTTTCAGAGCACAAAAGTTCGCTAATTCTGTAAGTATCATATTAATTTCAGTGGGAAAAACTTGCTTATGTCCTATAGAGACTCGGCAAGGTATGCCTACATTCTTGGACTACCAATTTTACTTTTGAGGCAATTAACTGTTTCATTTGTTTTAGAAACTCAGTTTCGCTTGTTTAGTAGGATTTTCTTGCCCTTATCCTCTTACATGAGTACCGGGTACAAGATTTCCTGCGACCTTGATTTAATAATCATTTATCATCTTGAAATTAACATTAATTGTTAACGATTCCACAGGATAGGTACCAGTTGCCACGTTGTCCTGTTTCTGACATTCACCATATCACAACAGTATATTCGTTGTGCATTTATTTGCTAATTTCACCATGTTTCGTCTCCAAACTTTCCGTGCAGATCCAGCAGGTGCAATAGGTCATGCCAAGTCATGCCAAGAGGACTGAATTACAAACTCTTGCACATGAGTATCAACTACAAGTTCCCTACCAAGCCAACAAAAATGAAATACATAACCTGTTACTGGATCATCTCTTAGAGGAAGGTAAGATAGACTCTGAAACTCACGAAACTTACTTTATTGCAAATAAAACTGATTTGACAACGATGAAACTCAAACTAGAGCTGGCCAAGATCGAACGCGAGCAGCACAGAGAAGCCCTCGAGCAACAAAGGGAAGCAGCTGCCATATGAAAGGAAGAAAAAGAACGTGAAATCGCCCTCAAGGAACGTGAGGTTGCAATACTCCGTGAGCGGGAACGAGTACAGCTTGAAACAAAACAACGCCAATTGGAGATGCAACACGAACATGACAAACAACAGGCAACCCTGACTATGGAATGTCGTCAACGAGAATTCGTGTTGGAAACTTCACACCTCGCTCAACGCCAGCAAGCTACCGCCAATCTTCCCGTCAGTTTCAATATATCACATGCAAGTAAGTTAATGCCACCATTCGTAGAAACAGAAGTTGATGTGTTTTTCACCACCTTTGAAACCCTTGCTAATCAACTTAGTTGGCCTGCCAACCAATGGGCAACCCTTCTCAGAGTACATCTTACAGGTAGAGCTGCAGTTACACTCAGTACTTTGGCGTCTGAGAATGACTACCAGACTCTGAAACAAGCAGTGTTGGACGCCTACCTTCTCTCCACCGAAAGTTATCGAAGGAAATTCCGTGACCACCTGAAAGCAAGTACCACTACCTTTCTCGAGTTTGCTAATACCAAAAGGAGATATTTTATGAAATGGCTGGAAGCAGCACATGTCTCTACCTTTGCAGAACTCGTCAACCTCATGCTAGTTGAAGAATTCTTGAGGCGTGTGCCGCCTCCTGTCCGTCTATATTTAGCAGATAAAGAAGAAACCGACTACCTGAAGTGTGCTAAGTCGGCTGACACTTACAGCCTCATCCACCGGCTGACACCAGAACCATCTTCCAGTAAGAAGTCGTGGTACAGTTACGAGAAAGTGAGTACCGATCAAGCTGGCTCGCAACTGTACTGCAAGTATTGTAGACTCTATGGACATACCATAGATAAATGTGGTAAGTCTCAATACAAAGGAAACACCGAAACGCCAAAACCCAAACAGACTCCTCCTAAGTCCGGTAAGCCTGTGATGAATGTTGGTGTTCATGTTAATGATCTTTCTCTTTTCAGTAAACACCTGTATACTGGAACTGTCTCTGTCAACGGTTCAAATCCGGAGGGACGTTTCAAATTGAAGATCTTGAGGGACACAGCGGCTCTTCAATCGATTATTTTGAAGTCGGCTGTGCCCAACATCGCCTACACCGGAGAAACTGTCTTCATCACTGACCTCACTGCCACCACTCCTTATCCTCTCGCCAGAGTCCGCCTGGATTGTCCCTTCGTGACAGGAGAAGTCCAAGTCGCCATCAGGGAAAAGCCTTTTCCCATGCCTGGAGTGCAACTTCTCCTGGGCAACGACTTGGCAGAAGAACTGCAACCGACCAACCTGATCGTCATGGACAAACCCCAGGTGTGTACCTCTGTGATGGATAATCCCATATTTGAGTATGTTCCAGCAAAGGTTCAAGAGAGTGATGAAGTTTCTCCTCCGGTTTTAGTGACCACCCGTGCACAAGCTGCACGATCAGAGCCAGCTGACTCTACTGCTACCGCTGTCCCTCAAGACCCTCAGAAACTACCCCCGAATCTGACCAAGTTGGAGTTCCGTAAGTTACAGAGGGAAGATCTTACCTTGACGCCATTATTTTTCCAGGCTGAGACTCAACCTGACAGTATTCCTGGGTTCTTCCTAGAGAACGAGTTGCTCTACCGCAGATATAGACCCAGTAAACTGAAGGAGGAGGACGATTGGGCCAACGTCGAACAACTAGTGATTCCTGCCAGCCTGCGGCCCACTATTCTACACCTCGCCCACGGAGCACTCTCCCACTAAGGATTTAACAAGACCTACCATGGAATCCGTCAAGACTACTACTGGCCAGGTATGGCAAATAGCGTCAAACAGTACGTCAAACAGTGTCATACATGTCAGATGGCAGGTAAACCGAACATCTCTATTCCCTGAGCACCACTGACTCCCATACAGGTGCCTGTGGAACCTTTCCACAGACTTATTATAGACTGTGTTAGTCCTTTACCTCGGACCAGTTCAGGTAACGCCTATATCTTAACCATCCTGTGTCCTACCACCAGATTCCCCATAGCAGTTCCAGTAAAGAACATTTTGCTGCTACGGTTGTGAAACACTTATTGAAGATCTTCACCCAGTATGGATTTCCAAGGGAGGTTCAGAGCGACTGTGGCACCAACTTCACCAGTGATCTCTTCAAGAGGACACTGGAAGAGTTCAACATCAAACAGGTATTGTCCAGCCCCTATCATCCTGCTTCACAGGGTTGACTACTTGAGCGTAGTCATCAGACTATTAAAGCACTCCTGAAGAAGTTTTGTAATGAAACCTCTAAGGATTGGGATAAGCAAATTGATTTGATAATGTGCATATATAGAAGTCTTCCCAATGAGTCCCTAGGAGTATCTCCTTATGAGATGCTCTACGGACGTAAGTGCCGTACTCCCCTCAAGGCTTTCAAAGACTCTACGAGATGCCACCTTCAGTGAGCATCAGAATGTGCCCCAGTTTCCTCAAAACCTACAACACATTCTAGAGAGGGTCCGCAGTTTTGCCCAAGATAATCTATTGAAAGCACAGAAGAGGATGAAGGCTCATTACGACCAGACCAGCAAAGTAAGGAAATTTAAACCAGGAGACTTCGTACTTGCTTATTTCCCTATCCCAGGTTCTCCTTTACAAAACAGGTTTTCAGGACCCTACCGCATCAAGGAGTGCAGAAACAACCATAACTACGTTCTAGAGACTCCAGATAGGCGGCGGAAGACCCAGTTGTGCCACGTTAACCTCCTGAAGCTATATAACGGTACTCCTCCCACTGTCATGATTAATTACTCGTCATTTAAAGAGCCATACATCCACAGTGAGACCTTCCCTGCTTCTCCTCCCGAAAGCACTGACAAGGAGTCAGCGCTTTCTAATTCGGAAATCCTAACTGATCTTCCCAACTATTTTCAGGACAATCCTAGTGCACCTCTCGTCAAGATCTTCAAAGAACATCAAGAGTTGTTCCGAGATGATCCCCAAGAGTGTAATGTTACCCAGCACGACATCCAACTGCTCCCTGACACCCGGCCGATTCGTCAACCCTTCTACCGAATCAGCCCTAGCAAGAAGGAAGTCATGCGTGCTGAGGTGCAGTACCTCTTGGATCATTGACTGGCTACACCTTGTGAGTCCTCCTGGGCCTCACCCTGTATCTTGGTGCCAAAACCCCAAGGTAAGGTAGCAACACCACTAATCATTTTAACCAGTCCCAAGCAACGGTATAATTGGACCATGCAGCAAACCGTTGCTTTCGAATAACTCAAATTCCTCCTCTGTTCTAATCCCATTCTCGCCTCGCCAGATATCACCAAGCCTTTCGTCCTTCATGTCGACGCCAGTGGTACCGGCATCGGTGGTGTCCTGATGCAGCAACGAGGCGAGGAGGTTCTACCTGTCAGCTACTACAGCTACAAGTTGAAACCCCACCAGAGGGACTACAGCACTATTGAAAAGGAGCTACTCTCCATCGTCCTGAATCTCCAGCACTTTGCTCCATACCTACAAGGTGCCAGGTCTGCCACTATCTTCTCAGACCACAATCCTCTCCGCTTCTGACATCAAGCCCAATTCACTAAAGAGCGTCTTCTACGATGGGCTTTATATCTGCAAGATTTTAACCTGGAGATCCACTATATCAAGGGTAGTGACAACATCATAGCCGACGCCCTCTCCAGAGTCTATGAAGTAGAAGCAACTCCAACTATTACTCCACCACATGAAGACGTAACTTCTTACAGAACCACAGGCTTCGGGGGAGAGTTGTGACTATAATCTCTTTCAAGAGAGATCGAGCCTGCTCTTCCCTACATAATTACGTCAAAATACAAGATACTATATACAAGATACGTTCACCAAGTATCGCCAAACGTTTTGCCCAGAGAGCAAATCATACCCAGCACACCTGGCCACCGCCGCAACCAGCTAACTGCTCATCCACTGCCTGCCTGTTGCTGATTGGCTGGTGTCTCGTCGCCCCTGCCCTCCGCCACCACCACAAGTCGACGTCTGGGCTGCAGTGCGCCAGTCTCGTCAGAATATCTCAGTGCTCCATGCAGTTGACATCTCTCGCTGGTAGACTAAGCCTTGGCTTTCGTGTATTAAGGGAGGTGGCAGCTCGAAGCCAGTATTCCAGCACTCATATTTTATTTTGCTATCACTGTAACTTACTTGTCTTAGCGTAACTTTTCATTTGCCAGTGATTATTCATATTATTTTGTTTGTTGACTTATCTTGCATATTTTTATGAGATTGCCTTTATTCATGTCATGTTTTTCTAGAGTAATTAAAATTTCATTGTTTATATACTTGTGTTTTGTGTGTCTTCCCATTACCTTACCACAGATGAAAGAACCAACTTTTCTCTTTTTTTTTTTTAATTATGTGACGAGGCCCTGCCCCTAGGTTTTGAAACTGCCGAACACCAACGCTTTACCGTCACAATATATATTTATATATATATTTATATATACATATATATATATATATATATATATATATATATGTCGTACCTAGTAGCCAGAATGCACTTCTCGGCCTACTATGAATGGCCCGATTTGCCTAATAAGCCAAGTTTTCTTGAAGTAATATATTTTCTCTAATTTTTTTCTTATGAAATGATAAAGCTACCCATTTCATTCAATATGAGGTCAATTTTTTTTATTGGAGTTGAAATTAACGTAGATATATGACCGAACCTAACCAACCCTACCTAACCTAACCTAACCTATCTTTATAGGTTTGGTTAAGTTAGGTAGCCGAAAAAGTTAGGTTAGGTAAGGTTAGGTAGGTTAGGTAGTCGAAAAACAAATAATTCATGAAAACTTGGCTTATTAGGCAAATCTTGCCTTGTATAGTAGGCTGAGAAGTGCGTTCTGGCTACTAGGTATGACATATATATATATATATATATATATATATATATATATATATATATATATATATATATATATATATATATATATATATATATATATATATATATATATATATATGTCGTACCTAGTAGCCAGAACGCACTTCTCAGCCTACTATGCAAGGCCCGATTTGCCTAATAAGCCAAGTTTTTGTGAATTAATTGTTTATCGACTACCTACCTAACCTAACCTAACCTAACTTTTTCGGCTACCTAACCTAACCTAACCTATAAAGATAGGTTAGGTTAGGTTAGGTAGGGTTGGTTAGGTTCGGTCATATATCTACGTTAATTTTAACTAAAATAAACAAAAATTGACCTTATACATTATGAAATGGGTAGCTTTATCATTTCATAAGAAAAAAATTAGAGAAAATATATTAATTCAGGAAAACTTGGCTTATTCGGCAAATCGGGCCTTATATATATATATATATATATATATATATATATATATATATATATATATATATATATATATGTAAATAAATAAATGTATATATACATATATATATATATATATATATATATATATATATATATATATATATATATATATATATATATATATATATATATATGTCGTACCTAGTAGCCAGAACTCACTTCTCAGCCTACTATGCAAGGCCCGATTTGCCTAATAAGCCAAGTTTTCATGAATTAATATATTTTCTCTAATTATTTTCTTATGAAATGATAAAGCTACCCATTTCATTATGTATGAGGTCATTTTTTTTTATTTGAGTTAAAATTAACGTAGATATATGACCGAACCTAACCAACCCTACCTAACCTAACCGAACCTATCTCTATAGGTTAGGTTAGGTTAGGTAGCCGAAAAAGGTAGGTTAGGTTAGGTTAGGTAGGTTAGGTAGTCGAAAAACCATTAATTCATGAAAACTTGGCTTATTAGGCAAATCGGGCCTTGCATAGTAGGCTGAAAAGTGAGTTCTGGCTACTAGGTACGACATATATATATATATATATATATATATATATATATATATATATATATATATATATATATATATATATATATATATATATATATATATATATATATATATATATATATGTCGTACCTATATATATATATATATATATATATATATATATATATATATATATATATATATATATATATATATATGTCGTACCTAGTAGCCAGAATGCACTTCTCAGCCTACTATGCAAGGTCAAATTTGCCTAATAAGCCAAGTTTTCCTGAATTAATATATTTTCTCAAATTTTTTTCTTATGAAATGATAAAGCTACCGATTTCATTATGTATGAGGTCAATTTTTTTTTATTGGAGTTAAAATTAACGTAGATATATGACCGAACCTAACCAACCCTACCTAACCTAACCTAACCTATCTCTATAGGTTAGGAAGGTTAGGTAGTCGAAAAACAATTAATTCAGGAAAACTTGGCTTATTAGGAAAATTTGGCCTTGCATAGTAGGCTGAGAAGTGCGTTCTGGCTACTAGGTACGACATATATACATATATATATATATATATATATATATATATATATATATTAGTATATTTTGGTAGCAGTCTTTCCTGTAGACATATATTATTAAATATGACCGAAAAAGTAAGATTAATAATTCTAACACGAATTTTCTCAATCTTTCGTACATTACGCTTCACTGTTGGAGGTAAATCAAAAATTAATTCTCCAAAATGCATTTTTATTTCTAGTCTGACGCGACACGGGCGCGTTTCGTAAAACTTATTACATTTTCAAAGACTTTAGTTCACAAATACACAACTGAATAGAACTTACGTATCTCAGACTTTATATCTACATTTGAGTGAGGTGGGAGGGGTGATGTGGCATTAACACAAGACAGAACAAGAGGGGATATTAATAGGGTATTAAAAGTATCAACACAAGACAGAACACGAACAATGGGTATTGAATAGAAGTGTTTGTAGAAAGCCTATTGGTCCATATTTCTTGATGCTTCTATATTGGAGCGGAGTCTTGAGGTGGGTAGAATATAGTTGTGCAATAATTGGCTGTTGATTGCTGGTGTTGACTTCTTGATGTGTAGTGCCTCGCAAACGTCAAGTCGCCTGCTATCGCTGTATCTATCGATGATTTCTGTGTTGTTTACTTGGATTTCTCTGGCGATGGTTTGGTTGTGGGAAGAGATTATATGTTCCTTAATGGAGCCCTGTTGCTTATGCATCGTTAAACGCCTAGAAAGAGATGTTGTTGTCTTGCCTATATACTGGGTTTTTTGGAGCTTACAGTCCCCAAGTGGGCATTTGAAGGCATAGACGACGTTAATCTCTTTTAAAGCGTTCTGTTTTGTGTCTGGAGAGTTTCTCATGAGTTGGCTGGCCGTTTTTCTGGTTTTATAGTAAATCGTCAGTTGTATCCTCTGATTTTTGTCTGTAGGGATAACGTTTCTATTAACAATATCTTTCAGGACCCTTTCCTCCGTTTTATGAGCTGTGGAAAAGAAGTTCCTGTAAAATAGTCTAATAGGGGGTATAGGTGTTGTGTTAGTTGTCTCTTCAGAGGTTGCATGGCTTTTCACTTTCCTTCTTATGATGTCTTCGACGAAACCATTGGAGAAGCCGTTATTGACTAGGACCTGCCTTACCCTACAGAGTTCTTCGTCGACTTGCTTCCATTCTGAGCTGTGGCTGAGAGCACGGTCGACATATGCGTTAACAACACTCCTCTTGTACCTGTCAGGGCAGTCGCTGTTGGCATTTAGGCACATTCCTATGTTTGTTTCCTTAGTGTAGACTGCAGTGTGGAAACCTCCGCCCTTTTCCATGACTGTTACATCTAGAAAGGGCAGCTTCCCATCCTTTTCCATCTCGTAAGTGAAACGCAGCACGGAACTCTGCTCAAATGCCTCCTTCAGCTCCTGCAGATGTCTGACATCAGGTACCTGTGTAAAAATGTCGTCAACATACCTGCAGTATATGGCCGGTTTCAAGTTCATGTCGACTAAGACTTTTTGCTCGATGGTACCCATATAGAAGTTTGCAAACAGGACACCTAGGGGAGAACCCATGGCGACCCCATCTACTTGCTTATACATGTGCCCATCCGGGCTCAAGAAGGGTGCCTCTTTAGTACAAGCTTGGAGTAGTTTCCTCAGAATATTTTCTGGTATGTCAAGAGGAGTACAGGCTGGATCACGCTACACTCTGTCGGCTATCATTCCGATTGTCTCGTCCACAGGTACGTTGGTAAACAGCGATTCTACGTCCAACGAGGCTCTTATCCCTGTGGCCCGTGTGCCCCGCAGTAAGTCAACAAATTCCTTTGGAGACTTCAGGCTGAAGGCGCAAGGAACATGAGGAGTCAGCAGGCCGTTGAGTCGCTTCGCCAGTCTGTACGTGGGTGTGGGTATCTGGCTAATGATTGGCCGAAGTGGGTTTCCAGGCTTGTGCGTCTTGACATTTCCATACGCATATCCAGGTTTATATTCCCCAATGATCTTTGGCAGGTGGAGTCCGGATTTCTTGGCGTTCACAGTTTCGATCAGTTTGTTGACCTTTGCTTTTAATTCGGCTGTAGTGTCCTTCGTTACCCTTTTGAACATCATACTCTCTGACCAAACTAAGTTCCAAAGGGTAACGAAGGACACTACAGCCGAATTAAAAGCAAAGGTCAACAAACTGATCGAAACTGTGAACGCCAAGAAATCCGGACTCCACCTGCCAAAGATCATTGGGGAATATAAACCTGGATATGCGTATGGAAATGTCAAGACGCACAAGCCTGGAAACCCACTTCGGCCAATCATTAGCCAGATACCCACACCCACGTACAGACTGGCGAAGCGACTCAACGGCCTGCTGACTCCTTATGTTCCTTGCGCCTTCAGCCTGAAGTCTCCAAAGGAATTTGTTGACTTACTGCGGGGCACACGGGCCACAGGGATAAGAGCCTCGTTGGACGTAGAATCGCTGTTTACCAACGTACCTGTGGACGAGACAATCGGAATGATAGCCGACAGAGCGTATCGTGATCCAGCCTGTACTCCTCTTGACATACCAGAAAATATTCTGAGGAAACTACTCCAAGCTTGTACTAAAGAGGCACCCTTCTTGAGCCCGGATGGGCACATGTATAAGCAAGTAGATGGGGTCGCCATGGGTTCTCCCCTAGGTGTCCTGTTTGCAAACTTCTATATGGGTACCATCGAGCAAAAAGTCTTAGTCGACATGAACTTGAAACCGGCCATATACTGCAGGTATGTTGACGACATTTTTACACAGGTACCTGATGTCAGACATCTGCAGGAGCTGAAGGAGGCATTTGAGCAGAATTCCGTGCTGCGTTTCACTTACGAGATGGAAAAGGATGGGAAGCTGCCCTTTCTAGATGTAACAGTCATGGAAAAGGGCGGAGGTTTCCACACTGCAGTCTACACTAAGGAAACAAACATAGGAATGTGCCTAAATGCCAACAGCGACTGCCCTGACAGGTACAAGAGGAGTGTTGTTAACGCATATGTCGACCGTGCTCTCAGCCACAGCTCAGAATGGAAGCAAGTCGACGAAGAACTCTGTAGGGTAAGGCAGGTCCTAGTCAATAACGGCTTCTCCAATGGTTTCGTCGAAGACATCATAAGAAGGAAAGTGAAAAGCCATGCAACCTCTGAAGAGACAACTAACACAACACCTATACCCCCTATTAGACTATTTTACAGGAACTTCTTTTCCACAGCTCATAAAACGGAGGAAAGGGTCCTGAAAGATATTGTTAATAGAAACGTTATCCCTACAGACAAAAATCAGAGGATACAACTGACGATTTACTATAAAACCAGAAAAACGGCCAGCCTACTCATGAGAAACTCTCCAGACACAAAACAGAACGCTTTAAAAGAGACTAACGTCGTCTATGCCTTCAAATGCCCACTTGGGGACTGTAAGCTCCAAAAAACCCAGTATATAGGCAAGACAACAACATCTCTTTCTAGGCGTTTAACGATGCATAAGCAACAGGGCTCCATTAAGGAACATATAATCTCTTCCCACAACCAAACCATAGCCAGAGAAATCCTAGTAAACAACACAGAAATCATCGATAGATACAGCGATAGCAGGCGACTTGACGTTTGCGAGGCACTACACATCAAGAAGTCAACACCAGCAATCAACAGCCAATTATTGCACAACTATATTCTACCCACCTCAAGACTCCGCTCCAATATAGAAGCATCAAGAAATATGGACCAATAGGCTTTCTACAAACACTTCTATTCAATACCCATTGTTTGTGTTCTGTCTTGTGTTGATACTTTTAATACCCTATTAATATCCCCTCTTGTTCTGTCTTGTGTTAATGCCACATCACCCCTCCCACCTCACTCAAATGTAGATATAAAATCTGAGATACGTAAGTTCTATTCAGTTGTGTATTTGTGAACTAAAGTCTTTGAAAATGTAATAAGTTTTACGAAATGCGCCCGTGTCGCGTCAGACTAGAAATAAAAATGAATTTTGGAGAATTAATTTTTGATTTACCTCCAACAGTGAAGCGTAATGTACGAAAGATTGAGAAAATTCGTGTTAGAATTATTAATCTTACTTTTTCGGTCATATTTAATAATATATATATATATATATATATATATATATATATATATATATATATATATATATATATATATATATATATATATATATATATATATATATATATATATATATATATATATATATATATATATATATATATATATATATATATATATGTCGTACCTAGTAGCCAGAACGCAGTTCTCAGCCTACTATGCAAGGCCCGATTTGTCTAATAAGCCAAGTTTTCATGAATTAATTGTTTTTCGACTACCTAACCTACCTAACCTAACCTAACCTAACTTTTTCGGCTACCTAACCTAACCTAACCTATAGAGATAGGTTAGGTTAGGTTAGGTAGGGTTGGTTAGGTTCGGTCATATATCTACATTAATTTTAACTCCAATAAAAAAAAATTGATCTCATACATAATGAAATGGGTATCTTTATCATTACATAAGAAAAAAATTAGAGAAAATATATTAATTCCGGAAAACTTGGCTTATTAGGCAAATCGGGCCTTGCTTAGTAGGCTGAGAAGTGCGTTCTGGCTACTAAGTACGACATATATATATATATATATATATATATATATATATATATATATATATATATATATATATATATATATATATATATGTCGTACCTAGTAGCCAGAACTCACTTCTCAGCCTACTATTCGAGGCCCGATTTGCCTAATAAGCCAAGTTTTCCTGAATTAATATATTTACTATAATTTTTTTCTTATGAAATGATAAAGCAACCCTTTTCTCTATGTATGAGGTCAATTTTTTTTTATTAGAGTTAAAATTAACGTAGATATATGACCGAACCTAACCAACCCTACCTAACCTAACCTAACCTATATTTATAGGTAAGGTTAGGTTAGGTAGCCAAAAAAAGCTAGGTTAGGTTAGGTTAGGTAGGTTAGGTAGACGAAAAAACATTAATTCATGAAAACTTGGCTTATTAGGCAAATCGGGCCTTGAATAGTAGGCTGAGAAGTGCGTTCTGGCTATTAGGTACGACATATATATATATATATATATATATATATATATATATATATATATATATATATATGTCGTACCTAGTAGCCAGAACTCACTTCTCAGCCTACTATGCGAGGCCCGATTTGCCTAATAAGCCAAGTTTTCATGAATTAATGTTTTTTCGTCTACCTAACCTACCTAACCTAACCTAACCTAGCTTTTTTTGGCTACCTAACCTAACCTTACCTATAAATATAGGTTAGGTTAGGTTAGGTAGGGTTGGTTAGGTTCGGTCATATATCTACGTTAATTTTAACTCCAATAAAAAAAAATTGACCTCATACATAGAGAAAAGGGTTGCTTTATCATTTCATAAGAAAAAAATTATAGTAACTATATTAATTCAGGAAAACTTGGCTTATTAGGCAAATCGGGCCTTGAATAGTAAGCTGAGAAGTGAGTTCTGGCTACTAGGTACGACATATATATATATATATATATATATATATATATATATATATATATATATATATACATATATATATATATATATATATATATATATATGTCGTACCTAGTAGCCAGAATGCCCTTCTCAGCCTACTATGCAAGGCCCGATTTGCCTAATAAGCCAAGTTTTCCTGAATTAATATATTTTCTCTAATTTTTTTCTTATGAAATGATAAAGCTAACCATTTCATTATGTATGAGGTCAATTTTTTTTAACTGTAGTTAAAATTAACGTAGATATATGACCGAACCTAACCAACCCTACCTAACCTAACCTAACCTATCTTTATAGGTTAGGTTCGGTTAGGTAGCCGAAAAAGTAAGGTTAGGTTAGGTTAGGTAGGTTAGGTAGTCGAAAAAACATTAATTCATGAAAACTTGGCTTATTAGGCAAATCAAGCCTTGCATAGTAGGCTGAGAAGTGCGTTCTGGCTACTAGGTACGACATATATATATATATATATATATATATATATATATATATATATATATATATATATATATATATATATATATATATATATATATATATATATATATATTCCACGCATCTTCCCTGCGGGGCGAGAAGATGCGTGGGGGAGGCTCTGTTGTTTACTGAGTAATTACCTAGGGACATCCTGGCGTCACCGCCGTGCCTAGCCTTCACAAAGTTCTGTGTGAATGTCCTATGAAGGAGCAGAAGTAGCGGAAAGTGCCTAGAGTGGACCATCTCAACAAAAACGGATCAAATAGGTGGGTTTGCAGTGTGTGGAATACAACGGCAGTGAGGGCCACGCTGGCGCCCTCAAGGCCTCTCATTTGAATGTGTGGGGGGGGGGGAGAGGGTGTTGTTGTTCAGTCAGGCGAGTGGGGGGGGGTCACCCATGTGCCACCCAGTGTTAATAGAAATATGTTTGGGAAATAAAAATAAAAATCAGCAATCTTGGTCAGAGCTAATAGAGCTCACAGTGTGTCGGATTATTAGTGTATGATTCATTCACCATTGTGCAGTGATATACAAGAAAATTATACCAGTTTTTAAGTGTCACCCCTGACCCCCCCTCCCCCCTCAAGCCGAGAGGTGCCCGGTCAACCCCCACCCTCCTCCCTGCCCCCGACCTCACAGCACAACTGTTCCTCCTGCCATCCCACCACCCAGCCTTCCCTGCGCCTGGGCGTTTCCCACCCACCCATTTACTGCCCACACAGTGCTTGTTGCAGAGATGTGTTACCCTCCATGCACCCAGATATGGCACAGGTCACAGCAGGGATTTAGGTTCCTCCCAGAAGGAAGGGAGACACAAGTACTCATTCGAGTGGTGAGTGCGAGGGCAACCTAGCCACCCCTCCTGCCACCACCCGTGTCCACTCTCCCACGCCAGCCGATGTCTCAGCTCGCCCGGGGGATGGAGGGGACTCCCCCAACTAACCAGGAACCCCTCAGCCAAGAACACGGTCCTGGGAACAGTGCATCCAGACGTGCAACCAGAGAACCCAGACTCAGAGGAACGTGTCGGGTGTGGGACGAATCTCAATGCATTAGAAACGATGGAACCCTACGTCAACACAACAACTGTGAGGGTTCACGGACGGTACCTGTAGGGAGAGAAGGCCCACAGGTCCCCTCGGCACCCCCACACATCCCAGCAAACTTCATGCCATCAGATGACCTCCTGGGGGCCATCAAAGCATCCACCATCAGAACTCTTCCCCACATTCCTAAAGCCGCGCACCCATTTGCAGCAGGGAAATATACAGATCTTCTAAGGAAAGTGAATGAATGGTCTGCAAATCTTAATGCCGTGGCCACCATCAAAGCATGGCATAATTTACTCCTGTTTGGCAATATTTGCTTAGGCATACCTGCAAGAGGAGGCAAGTCGCTAGCCTCATCAGTCACTAGGGCAATAAATAATTTCCCCAGAGCTGACAACTTGATCCCCATCCCTCCTCAACGCAAAAACCGTCATGGCAGACCCAAGAGTTCCAATGACAATTTTAAACTAGGAACACAAGTGACCAAAAAAATTGAAGAGGTTAACACAGTAGGAGCAATTAGGTTACTTACCAGCGAAGACACAATCGTCCCTACAAATCCCGCTACCGCCGACTCACTGAGAGAGAAGCACCCTCCTTGTGTACCGTGGGAACCCACTGCTCAGGACACAAATGTTCTAGACACGGGACCTCTATTCCTCCAAGCATCAGAGGTATACAAAGCCATCATGTCATTTCCGCCAGGCTCAGCAAGGGGATACACTGGAGAAAGACCTCAGCACCTCAAGAAGATGGTAAATCCAGTTCTCGGCGAAGTAGCCGAGACACTCTTGTCAGAGGTCACGAATTTTGTCAACGACTGCCTCTCTGGGCTGATCCCAGATACAATTAATCCCTTCTTCTTCGGAGCATCCCTTTGTGCCCTTAAGAAGAAGGGTGGTCGAGTCAGATCCATTGCCGTGGGTAACACACTTCGGCGCCTTGTTGCTAGGGCAGCTGTCAGAAAAATTAGCATAGACGCTGCGACGATGCTTCGACCCCATCAACTAGATTTTGGTGTCCCCCATGGCTGTGAAGCAGCAGCTCATGCAGCACGAGCCTATATTAAGCACCTCCCAGAAAATAAGGCATTAATTAAATTAGACTTTAAAAATGCCTTCAACCAGGTAAAAAGGGACGTGGTACTGGAAGCGGTTCGAACAAGCTTTCCATGTCTACTCCCCTTCGTCTCAGCAGGGTACAGTAGGGAATCGACGCTGTTGTTAGAACATGAAGTTGTTTCGGTAGATGGTGTCCAGCAGGGAGACCCACTTGCCCCTTTCTTTTTTTGCATGGCTGTTAAAGAGGTTACAAGCAGGTTGACCAGCGAACTCAACATCTGGTTCCTGGACGATGGCACCCTGGCAGGGACACAGGAGTCCCTGCTAGAAGATCTACAGCTGGTGAAATCTAAGGGAGAGGAGTTAGGACTCACCCTAAACCCACCAAAGTGTGAAATCATCTCATCTTGCCAACCAACCATAAAATGCAGTACGAATCATATTGCCAAGAGCCCCAGTGATCGCGTCCACCAACAGTGTGCTGCTAGGGGCACCTCTGGGCTCGAGCGCCATTGAGGTAATCCTCGAGGAAAAGATGAACGACCTGAGGAGGATGGAGGGAAGGATAGGGGCTTTGGACGCCCACGATGCTTTATACCTTCTTACAAGGCGCCTGGCATTGCCCAGAATGCCCTACTTCCTAAGGTGTGCTCCCTCATTCGACAGCCCAAAATTAACGGAATATGACTCACTCCTAAGGTCAATATCCGTGAAAGTGTTTTAATTAAACCTCTCCCTGCAAGATGACCAATGGGACCAAGCAACGCTCCCAGTTAGACTCTGGGGTATAGGTATTAGCAAGGCGACACAGTTACCATTGCCGGCATTCTTATACTCGACCAGTGCTATAGATGAATTAGTTATGGAAATACTACCGGAATATCTAAGAGGCTCCAATGGGATTCATGATCCCAAATTCGCAGAAGGAGCTGGTCAGTGGGACACTCTTGTCAACTCTCACCCTCGACAGACTTTTCCAAATGACTGCAAACAGTCCAAATGGGATAGCCCCATAGTGGAAAACATCGGCACTACATTGCTGGAGGCAGCTTCCAGGAAGGACAGAGTGCGTCTTCTAGCTGTGCAAGCTCCCCATGCTGGGGACATCCTATTGGCAGTCCCTAATTCAGCCCTGGCACCCGCCTGGACCATCGGACACTAAGTATTGGTGTTGCCCTGTGCCTTGCCGCCCCCACTGGCTTGTCTCCAGTAGTAGGTTCCATTTCCAACTCACAAATAACAAACAACTTGGACTTGGTTAACAAGTTGTCTAGTTTGAAATTAAATTATGATTTTAAACTTGTGAGTTTTGATGTGACAGCTCTGTTCACTAGGGTTCCTGTTCATGACCTGTTGGCATTCTTACGGGATCTACTCCCTAAGTATAATTTAACTTTACCTACTAACACCATTATTAAACTTATAAAATTGTGCATTAAAGATAATTATTTCAGCTTTAATGATTCATTTTATAAACAAACATTTGGCATGACGATGGGTAATCCCCTCTCCCCTGTTTTGAGCAATCTGTACATGGAATGTTTTGAAACAAAAATCCTTCCCAGGATTTTACCCTCAAATTTGGTTTGGTATAGGTACGTTGACGATATTTTATGCCTGTGGCTCGTTAACCATGACGAAACTGATTTTCTCAATCAACTTAATTCACTGGTTCCGTCAATTTAATTCACAATTGAGAACGAAGTGAATGGTGTTCTGCCTTTTTTAGACATCATGATTCATAGAATCGGTAGGAGTTTCAAATTCAGTGTGTATAAGAAACCTACCAATGTGTGCTCGTATGTCTATTTTTACTCAAATCATCATGTTCAGGTCAAGCAGGCAGTTTTTTCTGGTATGTTTCTCAGAGCCCCGATAGTTTGCAGTCCGAGGATGAAATAACGAATATATTTCAAATTGGGAAGAAGTTAAAATACCTAAAATCGTTCTTGGATCTAGCGTTCGGTCAAGCAAAAAGGACGTTCTACAAACAGACTACTAAGTCTAAACCAGAACTGAAAAATTCGTTGGTATTATCATATTCTGATGGTCTAGTAAATCTTGCCCCGGCCCTGAAGAACCTTAATATTAATCTAGTGTTCAAAAATTATAATACAGTTAAGTCCATGTTAATTAAGAACTCTCCCTCATCTGTAGCAGGTTGTGTGTAATCCATCCCTTGTAATGAGTGTGCATGTGTTTACATCGGCCAGACAGGTAAATCTCTTTCCTCGCGTTTAAAACAGCATTCATATGCTATTCGTACAGCTCAGCACTCCAGTGCATTGTATTTACATTCCAGTTTATGTGATCATTCTGTCGACTTCAGAGGGGCAAAATGTATTGTTAAAATTAAGGATTTCGTTGAACGAAACGTGATCGAGTCTGTTCTGATTAAACATTGTAACAACAGCCTTAGTGTGAGCCCCGGTATGTACAAGTTGGAGCCCTATTTAACCCTCAATATAGCGCGTCAAAATAATATAGCATTCATTTAACCCGTATGGCACTTGGAGATAATATTAGGAGCTGCCTCGTAGGGCCAATAGGCCTTCTGCAGTTACCTTCATTTTTATATTTCCTTTCCTTCACTCATTCGTGGTGGTCAGGTGATCTGCCCAGGCAGATATAAAGGTCTGATCAGCAATGTTTTCTTATCTTCATTCTACTTTGCTCTGATGAAGGCGAATTAGCCGAAAACTCGTTAAGCATTCTCTATTTTTCACATGTGGTTATATGTTGTACCTAGTAGCCAGAACGTCTTTCTCGGCCTGCTATGCAAGGCCCGATTTGCCTAATAAGCCAAGTTTTCCTGAATTAATATATTTTCTTTAATTTTTTTCTTATGAAATGATATAGATACCCATTTCATTGTGTATGAGGTAAAAAATTTTTTATTGGAGTTAAAATTAACGTAGATATATGACCGAACCTAACCAACCCTACCTAACCTAACCTAGCCTATCTTTATACGTTAGCTTAGGTTAGGTAACCGAAAAAGTTAGGTTAGGTTAGGTAGGTTAGGTAGTCGAAAAACAAGAAAAAAATTAGAGAAAATATATTAATTCAGGAAAACTTGGCTTATTAGGAAAATCGGGCCTTGCATTGTAGGCTGAGAAGCGCATTCTGGCTACTAGTAGCCAAGTTTTCCTGAATTAATATATTTTCTCTAATTTTCTTCTTATGAAATGATAAAGCTACCTATTTCATTATGTATGAGGTCAATTTTTTTTATTGGAGTTAAAATTAACATAGATATATGACCGAACCTAACCAACCCTACCTAACCTAACCTATCTCTATAGGTTAGGTTAGGTAGCCGAAAAAGTTAGGTTAGGTTAGGTAGGTTAGGTAGTCGAAAAATAATTAATTCATAAAAACTTGGCTTATTAGGCAAATCGGGCCCTGCATAGTAGGCTGAGAAGTGCGTTCTGGCTACTAGGTACGACATATATATATATATATATATATATATATATATATATATATATATATATATATATATATATATATATATATGCGAACAAGCCTGAATGGTCCCCAGGACAATATGCAACTGAAAACTCACACCCCAGAAGTGACTCGAGCCGGCGGTGGGGTGGTTCAAACAGCCTCGGCTATCACCTCATTTTGTCCGGTCGTGATGGTCAAGTGGTTTAAGGCGTCTTGTACATACCAGTTGCGTTGCTTCTGGGAGTATGGGTTCGAGTCACTTCTGGGGTGTGAGTTTTCAGTTGCATATTGTCCTGAGGACCATTCAGGCTTGTTCGCATTTGTGTTCCTCACGTGTGCCCCAAAGAATGAGGTGATTTGGTAAAATGCTATGCCCAAGATTACTATCCGAGTGCCGGCGGTGGGGTGGTTCAAATAGCCTCGGCTATCACCTCATTTTGTCCGGTCGTGATGGTCAAGTGGTTTAAGGCGTCTTTTACATACCAGTTGCGTTGCTTCTGGGAGTATGGGTTCGAGTTACTTCTGGGGTGTGAGTTTTCAGTTGCATATTGTCCTGGGGACCATTCAGGCTTGTTCGCATTTGTGTTCCTCACGTGTGCCCCAAAGAATGAGGTGATTTGGTAAAATGCTATGCCCAAGATTACTATCCGAGTGCCGGCGGTGGGGTGGTTCAAATAGCCTCGGCTATCACCTCATTTTGTCCGGTCGTGATGGTCAAGTGGTTTAAGGCGTCTTGTACATACCAGCTGCGTTGCTTCTGGGAGTATGGGTTCGAGTCACTTCTGGGGTGTGAGTTTTCAGTTGCATATTGTCCTGGGGACCATTCAGGCTTGTTCGCATTTGTGTTCCTCACGTGTGCCCCAAAGAATGAGGTGATTTGGTAAAATGCTATGCCCAAGATTACTATCCGAGTGCCGGCGGTGGGGTGGTTCAAATAGCCTCTGCTATCACCTCATTTTGTCCGGTCGTGATGGTCAAGTGGTTTAAGGCGTCTTGTACATACCAGCTGCGTTGCTTCAGGGAGTATGGGTTCGAGTCACTTCTGGGGTGTGAGTTTTCAGTTGCATATTGTCCTGGGGACCATTCAGGCTTGTTCGCATTTGTGTTCCTCACGTGTGCCCCAAAGAATGAGGTGATTTGGTAAAATGCTATGCCCAAGATTACTATCCGAGTGCCGGCGGTGGGGTGGTTCAAATAGCCTCGGCTATCACCTCATTTTGTCCGGTCGTGATGGTCAAGTGGTTTAAGGCGTCTTGTACATACCAGTTGCGTTGCTTCTGGGAGTATGGGTTCGAGTCACTTCTGGGGTGTGAGTTTTCAGTTGCATATTGTCCTGGGGACCATTCAGGCTTGTTCGCATTTGTGTTCCTCATGTGTGCCCCAAAGAATGAGGTGATTTGGTAAAATGCTATGCCCAAGATTACTATCCGAGTGCCGGCGGTGGGGTGGTTCAAATAGCCTCGGCAATCACCTCATTATGTCCGGTCGTGATGGTCAAGTGGTTTTAGGCGTCTTGTACATACCAGTTGCGTTGCTTCTGGGAGTATGGGTTCGAGTCACTTCTGGGGTGTGAGTTTTCAGTTGCATATTGTCCTGGGGACCATTTAGGCTCGTTCGCATTTGTGTTCCTCACGTGTGCCCCAAAGAATGAGGTGATTTGGTAAAATGCTATGCCCAAGATTACTATCCGAGTGCCGGCGGTGGGGTGGTTCAAATAGCCTCGGCTATCACCTCATTTTGTCCGGTCGTGATGGTCAAATGGTTTAAGGCGTCTTGTACATACCAGTTGCGTTGCTTCTGGGAGTATGGGTTCGAGTTACTTCTGGGGTGTGAGTTTTCAGTTGCATATTGTCCTGGGGACCATTCAGGCTTGTTCGCATTTGTGTTCCTCACGTGTGCCCCAAAGAATGAGGTGATTTGGTAAAATGCTATGCCCAAGATTACTATCCGAGTGCCGGCGGTGGGGTGGTTCAAATAGCCTCGGCTATCACCTCATTTTGTCCGGTCGTGATGGTCAAGTGGTTTAAGGCGTCTTGTACATACCAGTTGCGTTGCTTCTGGGAGTATGGGTTCGAGTCACTTCTGGGTTGTGAGTTTTCAGTTATATATATATATATATATATATATATATATATATATTATTAAATATGACCAAAAAAGTAAGATTAATAATTCTAACACGAATTTTCTCAATCTTTCGTACATTTCTTTTCACTGTTGGAGGTAAATCAAAAATCAATTCTCCAAAATTCATTTTTATTTCTAGTCTGACGCGACACGAGCGCGTTTCGTAAAACTTATTACATTTTCAAAGACTTTAGTTCACAAATACACAACTGAATAGAACTTACGCATCTCCGATTTTATATCTACATTTGAGTGAGGTGGAAGGGGTGATGTGGCATTAACACAAGACAGAACAAGATGTGGCATTAATAGGGTATTAATTTCATCAACACAAGACAGAACAAGAAGTGGTATTAATAGGGTATTAATTTCATCAACACAAGACAGAACACGAAACAAATGGATATTGAATAGAAGTGTTTGTAGAAAGCCTATTGGTCCATATTTCTTGATGCTTCTATATTGGAGCGGAGTCTTGAGGTGGGTAGAATATAGTTGTGCAATAATTGGCTGTTGATTGCTGGTGTTGACTTCTTGATGTGTAGTGCCTCGCAAACGTCAAGCCGCCTGCTATCGCTGTATTTATCGATGATTTCTGTGTTGTTTACTAGGATATCTCTGGCGATGGTTTGGTTGTGGGAAGAGATTATATGTTCCTTAATGGAGCCCTGTTGCTTATGCATCGTTAAACGCCCAGAAAGAGATGTTGTTGTCTTGCCTATATACTGGGTTTTTTGGAGCTTACAGTCCCCAAGAGGGCATTTGAAGGCATAGACGACGTTAGTCTCTTTTAAAGCGTTCTGTTTTGTGTCTGGAGAGTTTCTCATGAGTAGGCTGGCCGTTTTTCTGGTTTTATAGTAAATCGTCAGTTGTATCCTCTGATTTTTGTCTGTATGGATAACGTTTCTATTAACAATATCTTTCAGGACCCTTTCCTCCGTTTTATGAGCTGTGGAAAAGAAGTTCCTGTAAAATAGTCTAATAGGGGGTATAGGTGTTGTGTTAGTTGTCTCTTCAGAGGTTGCATGGCTTTTCACTTTCCTTCTTATGATGTCTTCGACGAAACCATTGGAGAAGCCGTTATTGACTAGGACCTGCCTTACCCTACAGAGTTCTTCGTCGACTTGCTTCCATTCTGAGCTGTGGCTGAGAGCACGGTCGACATATGCGTTAACAACACTCCTCTTGTACCTGTCTGGGCAGTCGCTGTTGGCATTTAGGCACATTTCTATGTTTGTTTCCTTAGTGTAGACTGCAGTGTGGAAACCTCCGCCCTTTTCCATGACTGTTACATGTAGAAAGGGCAGCTTCCCATCCTTTTCCATCTCGTAAGTGAAACGCAGCACGGAACTCTGCTCAAATGCCTCCTTCAGCTCCTGCAGATGTCTGACATCAGGTACCTGTGTAAAAATGTCGTCAACATACCTGCAGTATATGGCCGGTTTCAAGTTCATGTCGACTAAGACTTTTTGCTCGATGGTACCCATGTAGAAGTTTGCAAACAGGACACCTAGGGGAGAACCCATGGCGACACCATCTACTTGCTTATACATGTGCCCATCCGGGCTCAAGAAGGGTGCCTCTTTAGTACAAGCTTGGAGTAGTTTCCTCAGAATATTATTCTGGTATGTCAAGAGGAGTACAGGCTGGATCACGATACACTCTGTCGGCTATCATTCCGATTGTCTCGTCCACAGGTACGTTGGTAAACAGCGATTCTACGTCCAACGAGGCTCTTATCCCTGTGGCCCGTGTGCCCCGCAGTAAGTCAACAAATTCCTTTAGAGACTTCAGGCTGAAGGCACAAGGAACATAAGGAGTCAGCAGGCCGTTGAGTCGCTTCGCCAGTCTGTACGTGGGTGTGGGTATCTGGCTAATGATTTGCCGAAGTGGGTTTCCAGGCTTGTGTGTCTTGACATTTCCATACGCATATCCAGGTTTATATTCCCCAATGATCTTTGGCAGGTGGAGTCCGGATTTCTTGGCGTTCACAGTTTCGATCAGTTTGTTGACCTTTGCTTTTAATTCGGCTGTAGTGTCCTTCGTTACCCTTTGGAACTTCGTTTGGTCAGAGAGTATGATGTTCATTTTCGCCAGATATTCGTCTTTTTTAAGGATGACATATATTGGCGACTTGTCACCTATCCTGACAACTATCTCCTTGTTCTCACGAAGGCTTTTAGCTGCCGCTTTAAGCTCGGGGGACAGTATGGTGCTTCTGTAATTGCCTCGATTCCTTCCTCCTTCTGCAATAAGTTCTGCTTGTAAGGTATCTTTGGTAGTGACCTTCAGCCTGAAGTCTCCAAAGGAATTTGTTGACTTACTGCGGGGCACACGGGCCACAGGGATAAGAGCCTCGTTGGACGTAGAATCGCTGTTTACCAACGTACCTGTGGACGAGACAATCGGAATGATAGCCGACAGAGTGTATCGTGATCCAGCCTGTACTCCTCTTGGCATACCAGAAAATATTCTGAGGAAACTACTCCAAGCTTGTACTAAAGAGGCACCCTTCTTGAGCCCGGATGGGCACATGTATAAGCAAGTAGATGGGGTCGCCATGGGTTCTCCCCTAGGTGTCCTGTTTGCAAACTTCTACATGGGTACCATCGAGCAAAAAGTCTTAGTCGACATGAACTTGAAACCGGCCATATACTGCAGGTATGTTGACGACATTTTTACACAGGTACCTGATGTCAGACATCTGCAGGAGCTGAAGGAGGCATTTGAGCAGAGTTCCGTGCTGCGTTTCACTTACGAGATGGAAAAGGATGGGAAGCTGCCCTTTCTAGATGTAACAGTCAAGGAAAAGGGTGGAGGTTTCCACACTGCAGTCTACACTAAGGAAACAAACATAGAAATGTGCCTAAATGCCAACAGCGACTGCCCAGACAGGTACAAGAGGAGTGTTGTTAACGCATATGTCGACCGTGCTCTCAGCCACAGCTCAGAATGGAAGCAAGTCGACGAAGAACTCTGTAGGGTAAGGCAGGTCCTAGTCAATAACGGCTTCTCCAATGGTTTCGTCGAAGACATCATAAGAAGGAAAGTGAAAAGCCATGCAACCTCTGAAGAGACAACTAACACAACACCTATACCCCCTATTAGACTATTTTACAGGAACTTCTTTTCCACAGCTCATAAAACGGAGGAAAGGGTCCTGAAAGATATTGTTAATAGAAACGTTATCCCTACAGACAAAAATCAGAGGATACAACTGACGATTTACTATAAAACTAGAAAAACGGCCAGCCTACTCATGAGAAACTCTCCAGACACAAAACAGAACGCTTTAAAAGAGACTAACGTCGTCTATGCCTTCAAATGCCCTCTTGGGGATTGTAAACTCCATAAAACCCAGTATATAGGCAAGACAACAAGATCTCTTTCTAGGCGTTTAACGATGCATAAGCAACAGGGCTCCATTAAGGAACATATAATCTCTTCCCACAACCAAACCATCGCCAGAGAAATCCTAGTAAACAACACAGAAATCATAGATAGATACAGCGATAGCAGGCGGCTTGACGTTTGCGAGGCACTACACATCAAGAAGTCAACACCAGCAATCAACAGCCAATTATTGCACAACTATATTCTACCCACCTCAAGACTCCACTCCAATATAGAAGCATCAAGAAATATGGACCAATAGGCTTTCTACAAACACTTCTATTCAATATCCATTTGTTTCGTGTTCTGTCTTGTGTTGATGAAATTAATACCCTATTAATACCACTTCTTGTTCTGTCTTGTGTTGATGAAATTAATACCCTATTAATGCCACATCTTGTTCTGTCTTGTGTTAATGCCACATCACCCCTTCCACCTCACTCAAATGTAGATATAAAATCGGAGATGCGTAAGTTCTATTCAGTTGTGTATTTGTGAACTAAAGTCTTTGAAAATGTAATAAGTTTTACGAAACGTGCTCGTGTCGCGTCAGACTAGAAACAAAAATGAATTTTGGAGAATTGATTTTTGATTTACCTCCAACAGTGAAAAGAAATGTACGAAATATTGAGAAAATTCGTGTTAGAATTATTAATCTTACTTTTTCGGTCATATTTAATAATATATGTCTACAGGAAAGACTGCTACCAAAATATACTAATATATATATTTATATACATATATATATATATATATATATATATATATATATATATATATATATATATATATATATATATATATATATATGCGAACAAGCCTGAATGGTCCCCAGGACAATATGCAACTGAAAACTCACACCCCAGAAGTGACTCGAACCCATACTCCCAGAAGCAACGCAACTGGTATGTACAAGACGCCTTAATCCACTTGACCATCACGACCGGACATAATGAGGTGATAGCCGAGGCTATTTGAACCACCCCACCGCCGGCACTCGGATAGTAATCTTGGGCATAGCATTTTACCAAATCACCTCATTCTTTGGGGCACACGTGAGGAACACAAATGCGAACAAGCCTGAATGGTCCCCAGGACAATATGCAACTGAAAACTCACACCCCAGAAGTGACTCGAACCCATACTCCCAGAAGCAACGCAACTGGTATGTACAAGACGCCTTAATCCACTTGACCATCACGACCGGACATAATGAGGTGATAGCCGAGGCTATTTGAACCACCCCACCGCCGGCACTCGGATAGTAATCTTGGGCATAGCATTTTACCAAATCACCTCATTCTTTGGGGCACACGTGAGGAACACAAATGCGAACAAGCCTGAATGGTCCCCAGGACAATATGCAACTGAAAACTCACACCCCAGAAGTGACTCGAACCCATACTCCCAGAAGCAACGCAACTGGTATGTACAAGACGCCATAATCCACTTGACCATCACGACCGGACATAATGAGGTGATAGCCGAGGCTATTTGAACCACCCCACCGCCGGCACTCGGATAGTAATCTTGGGCATAGCATTTTACCAAATCACCTCATTCTTTGGGGCACACGTGAGGAACACAAATGCGAACAAGCCTGAATGGTCCCCAGGACAATATGCAACTGAAAACTCACACCCCAGAAGTGACTCGAACCCATACTCCCAGAAGCAACGCAACTGGTATGTACAAGACGCCTTAATCCACTTGACCATCACGACCGGACATAATGAGGTGATAGCCGAGGCTATTTGAACCACCCCACCGCCGGCACTCGGATAGTAATCTTGGGCATAGCATTTTACCAAATCACCTCATTCTTTGGGGCACACGTGAGGAACACAAATGCGAACAAGCCTGAATGGTCCCCAGGACAATATGCAACTGAAAACTCACACCCCAGAAGTGACTCGAACCCATACTCCCAGAAGCAACGCAACTGGTATGTACAAGACGCCTTAATCCACTTGACCATCACGACCGGACATAATGAGGTGATAGCCGAGGCTATTTGAACCACCCCACCGCCGGCACTCGGATAGTAATCTTGGGCATAGCATTTTACCAAATCACCTCATTCTTTGGGGCACACGTGAGGAACACAAATGCGAACAAGCCTGAATGGTCCCCAGGACAATATGCAACTGAAAACTCACACCCCAGAAGTGACTCGAACCCATACTCCCAGAAGCAACGCAACTGGTATGTACAAGACGCCTTAATCCACTTGACCATCACGACCGGACATAATGAGGTGATAGCCGAGGCTATTTGAACCACCCCACCGCCGGCACTCGGATAGTAATCTTGGGCATAGCATTTTACCAAATCACCTCATTCTTTGGGGCACACGTGAGGAACACAAATGCGAATAAGCCTGAATGGTCCCCAGGACAATATGCAACTGAAAACTCACACCCCAGAAGTGACTCGAACCCATACTCCCAGAAGCAACGCAACTGGTATGTACAAGACGCCTTAATCCACTTGACCATCACGACCGGACATAATGAGGTGATAGCCGAGGCTATTTGAACCACCCCACCGCCGGCACTCGGATAGTAATCTTGGGCATAGCATTTTACCAAATCACCTCATTCTTTGGGGCACACGTGAGAAACACAAATGCGAACAACCCTGAATGGTCCCCAGGACAATATGCAACTGAAAACTCACACCCCAGAAGTGACTCGAACCCATACTCCCAGAAGCAACGCAACTGGTATGTACAAGGCGCCTTAATCCACTTGACCATCACGACCGGACATAATGAGGTGATAGCCGAGGCTATTTGAACCACCCCACCGCCGGCACTCGGATAGTAATCTTGGGCATAGCATTTTACCAAATCACCTCATTCTTTGGGGCACACGTGAGGAACACAAATGCGAACAAGCCTGAATGGTCCCCAGGACAATATGCAACTGAAAACTCACACCCCAGAAGTGACTCGAACCCATACTCCCAGAAGCAACGCAACTGGTATGTACAAGACGCCTTAATCCACTTGACCATCACGACCGGACATAATGAGGTGATAGCCGAGGCTATTTGAACCACCCCACCGCCGGCACTCGGATAGTAATCTTGGGCATAGCATTTTACCAAATCACCTCATTCTTTGGGGCACACGTAAGGAACACAAATGCGAACAAGCCTGAATGGTCCCCAGGACAATATGCAACTGAAAACTCACACCCCAGAAGTGACTCGAACCCATACTCCCAGAAGCAATGCAACTGGTATGTACAAGACGCCTTAATCCACTTGACCATCACGACCGGAGTTTTCAGTTGCATATTGTCCTGGGGACCATTCAGGCTTGTTCGCATTTGTGTTCCTCACGTGTGAGGAATTTTACGTAGATATATGAACGAACCTAACCAACCCTACCTAACCTAACCTATCTTTATAGGTTAGGTTAGGTAGCCGAAAAAGGTAGGTTAGGTTAGGTTAGGTAGCCGAAAAAGGTAGGTTAGGTTAGGTTAGGTAGGTTAGGTAGTCGAAAAACAATTAATTCATGAAAACTTGGCTTATTAGGCAAATCGGGTCTTGCAAAGTAGGCTGAGAAGTGCGTTCTGGCTACTAGGTACAACATATATATATATATATATATATATATATATATATATATATATATATATATATATATATATATATATGACAATGTCAGACCACGAAGGAAAATGAAACAGGAAATTTCCTTAAGTACTTTCGTATATTAAATACATCTTCAGAAGGTCCAAATTTTAGGTCTTCAGAAGGTCTAAAAATTTAATATACGAAAGTACTTAAGGAAATTTCCTGTTTCATTTTCCTTCGTGGTCTGACATTGTCACATTCTTAATCACGTGTTTATTTTCGTGATATACACATATATATATATATATATATATATATATATATATATATATATATATATATATATATATATATATATATATATATATATATATATATATATATATGTCGTACCTAGTAGCCAGAACGCACTTCTCAGCCTACTATGCAAGGCCCAATTTGCCTAATAAGCCAAGTTTTCACGAATTAATATATTTTGTCTAATTTTTTTCTTATGCAATGATAGAGCTACCCATTTCATTATGTATGAGGTCAATTTTTTTTATTGGAGTTAAAATTAACGTAGATATATGACCGAACCTAACCAACCCTACCTAACCTAACCTAGCCTATCTTTATAGGTAAGGTTGGGTTAGGTAGCTGAAAAAGATAGGTTAGGTTAGGTTAGGTAGGTTAGGTAGTCGAAAAAACATTAATTCATGAAAACTTGGCTTATTAGGCAAATCGGGCCTTGCATAGTAGGCTGAAAAGTGCGTTCTGGCTACTAGGTACGACATATATATATATATATATATATATCTATATATATATATATATATATATATATATATATATATATATATATATATATATATATATATATATATATTCTCACCACCAATTCCCCCAGGGGATGCGACCTTGCTGGTCAGGTCACCACGTGGGTCCAGCTTGCCATTCTCCCATGTGTAGATAAACATTCTGGAAAATTCTTACAACAAACCTAGTTTGTTACAACCCCCCCGCACTAGCAACTTAGTAAACCTTGTTAATTTGCTAAAAATAACGAGGTTTAGTATCCAAACCCACAATAAACTCAACTCATGCCAGAAACAAAAGCTAACCTAACTAAGAAAATTTGACAATCATTAGATTGTCCAACAACATCATAATAAATATGTTCAAGTTCTTAAATGTCTCAGCTGTCAACTGACAGCAATCCTCCAACATCAGGAAACATACATCCTACTCTTACTGACATAGCTAAATAACATGTCCCTACTCCTAACAGCAAAGACTAGCTATTAAAATCTCTTGGCTCTTCACTAGCCAAGTTCATGTGTCCTCTAGAGCCGGCCACACCGTGCTCAATCATAAAACATAAGTTACATCTACAGACTGAACTTTCAGTCATCCGGGAGCGTACCACTGAACTCTACGAAGTTCACATCCGTGTACTATCCACTCCCCCATCAATGTCAACCTTAACATGCTAAGGAACACCCCTAATGTTTATTACATGTATCTAAAATATATAAAAATCTCCTACTGTAGTATATCACAGGTTTCAGCTGACTGTACAGCCAAGTGTTCGCACTCACTGTAAGAGTGTCAATGTAAGTAAGTAAGGAGAGAGGCAGTAAGAGGAGAGGCAGACCAATATAAATTGGTCTGCCTCTCCTGTGTTCAAACATTCTGAAAAAAACACACAACATAGTTTTCCATAGCCGTTTGTTCAGGGCTTAGACAATTACACAGGGGCTTCGATTTTAATCACTGACCAATTTATAGAGTAAAATTTTCATATCATTATATACCAGAATAATTATATTAAATCTGTTTTCCAACATTTATAGAGTAATGTGATTCTAGATCTGTTATTCAACATTTAAACAAAAGTGTCCAGATATTCTGTATACAGATGTTGAGAGCCAACTTTATCGTTTGTGTCAATTGTTCATATTGAGTAATCGAGAAAAAAAATCGATGCTGATGGATGCTCAATGTAGTCGCTGACGATGACGGTGTCGATCTTGCTTTTCTCATGCGTAGACATCGATACCTGGTCCTCTTGTACTCCCATCCGATACTCTTCAATGACGACAGAGTGTAGTAGAGCGGAGTGTCAAGTGACAGCTGTAGAATACTGTTACTTCGGCCATTGATCTGGCTCCCGACAGTCCACACGCCTTCATATCAATCACAGTTCACACGGCAGTCTTGATGTTAAACTTGACGTCGCAGATGACCACAGCAGAGCAGGACTGGATGTACCAACGGTGTCTCGTAACAGGAGTGGTGTCAGAAGGTCGTAGAGGCGGGTTATTTGTTTGCAGAACAGGTGAATCTCGTCTTCCATCATTGCTCACGACATCTCAGGCGTTACTTGATGTCACCAGGTTACTAGGCCGTAAACACGAACTGTGTATACCCTCGTACCGCCGACTTTAGGCCAAAGGAGGCAATTTTGTGACCTATTGGCGAGTCCCGGAACTCTGTAGGGAAACCGTACCTCCCACCTGTGACCTTAGTTCCGCGTTCCTGTTGCTTCAAATGACGTAATCATTAATCTTCCAGCGAAACTCTTGAGTACTGCTACTTGCTTTCCATTTTCTTGACCTCTCCTCCAACACTGCTGGAATGGCTGCAGTCTTGATGACGCAGCAGGTGGGTAGTGGTGATCTCGAGACAGCTACCCCGGCGTTGTATGGCACCTCCGGTGACTGCTAAATGTGGACAGCTCGCTGGCCCTGACAACCTCATTAGTGACGTGAGGCGTCGGCCGGGTGACTCTTGGATAGTCACTCATCCCCAAAGTAACTGATGTATGGGTTACTGGGTCTGGTGGGGGGAGGGCTTTGTGTAACGTGCCTCCCCCTCGGTCTTTACAGACAAGGGTTCATGTGTGGCTGGAACAACTGAGTCGGTGTACCAATCAGACCTGGGAACAGACAGACACAACACAGCGGAAGCATAGATATACTCTGCGTTTGGGGGAGGTGGAACCGCAGAGCACGGTAAAAGTTGCTACCCGAGTTAAGTATAGAGATAGTTCACCTCATTGCCTCTACAAGGAAAATCTAATGAATACTAAATTATACTAACCAAGGAAGTTACTTTACTGTACAGCGCGAGATCTCGTCACCATAGGGTGGCGAGACTGCACCTGACTACTGACGAGCGATGACAGAGGGTCATCCTCATCCCCTGACTCGTCGGTGAAGCCGTGAGTCAGCACTGCTGAGTCTGGAACTAGACCCGCTGAAGGCGGGTCTAGTCTAATTCCTTTCTAGCATGATAATGTTTCAGTTTATTTACATGAATTGTCCTTTCCACCTGGTCCTCGAATACTCCTTTTATAACAAGATTAACCGGCCCCGCCCTTTTAATTACTCTATACGGCCCTCGCCACCTCGGACCTAGTTTCCTGCTCTGATTGGCGGGCGCAGCCTCATTCACTCTCAATACGAGGCTGCCTTCCTTCAACTCAAGAGGGCGCACTTTCTTGTCATAAAAATGAGCATACCGATTCCGTGCCTTCTTGGACGCTTCAGCTGCAATATTCCATGCATTTCTCATTTTTCCAAGGACCTCTGAAGGATAGTCCTTCCCGTATGCAACGTTATGTCTGTTAAGCAGACCTGAGGGGAAATTGCATGAATTACCAGTAAACAAATGAAGGGGTTGGGTGTTAATTGATTGGTGGATGGCAGTATTCAAGGCTAATTGAACATAGGGTAGGTGTTCATCCCAGGTGTTTGCGTCATGTTCAGCAAGGATTGCAAGCATATCCTTGACTGAACGATTAGTCCGTTCCGTCATTCCGTTTGCTTGTGGGTGGTAGGCTGATGTAAAAGTCGAAGTTGTCTCTAAAATCTTACAAACTTCCCTAAATATATTCCCATTGAATTCTTGACCCGGTCAGAGACTAAAACTTTAGGAGGTTCGAATACAGTAACGAACCTACGCAAGAACGCATCTGCAACCGTACGAGAATCCTTCTGAGTTAATGCAACTAGTGTAGTGTACCTAGACAGATGGTCAACTAACACCAACACGTATCTATTTCCTGAATGACTGTGATGTAAATCAATCAAATCGGCCCCCACACGATCTAAAGTCTCACGAATTTCAAGAAATTCCTGAAGTGGGGCTTGTACCTTAAGTGTGCCTTTTCTCCTCTGGCAACGAGGGCACGACTTCACGAAATTGATTACTTCAGAAAGTAATCCTGGGAAATAAAATAGAGATTTTGCTTTTAAGTGCGTTTTAATGACCCACGGATGCCCTGCAATTTTCGATGCATGCGCAAGCTTTAACACTGATGACCGCAACGCCTCCGGTATAACTAGTTGAAATACTGCCCTATCATTCTGGCTATTAACATAATACAGGACGCCCTGTTTCATCTCAAAATCATGAATAGGTAAATTCTTTTTCTTTTTCGGGTATTTTCCTCCCTCTAAATACTCATTAATTTCTTTCCATCTAGGCTCGCTCATCTGGTATTCTCTCATTTTATCTGATGGAATGGTTTCAATATTTTCATTAACTTGAACTGCCGCTATGTTTCTACTTAGCGTATCTGGCACAACATGTTCTGGACCCGGCTTGTACAAAATCTGGAATGAGTGGGCCGAAAGTTCGTGAGATTAGCGTGACATTCGTGGGCATTTTGTTCGCTTTTTAAATGTGTGTCAACGCTCGATGGTCTGTGTAGATTACAAAGTGCCGCTGAAATAGGTAAGGCTCGAAATACCTAACTGATTCTATTACTGCCAGTGCCTCCCGATCCGTAGCTGAATAACAAACTTCAGGTCCTTTGACCTTCCTACTGAAATAGGCTACTGGATGGGGTAAATTATCCGCATCTCGCTGAATTAAGCACCCGCCAATAGCAATACCGCTGGCGTCAGTGTGCACCTCCCACTCTTTCTCAAAATCAGGAATAGCCAATACCGGTGTCGTGATTAGTTGGTCTTTCAGTTTGCGATAGGCTTCATCATGCTCAGATTTCCACACAAACTTCGCATTTTTCTTTGTCAGATCAATCAAGGGTGCTGAAATGCCAGCGAAACCTTCAATATGACGACGAAAATATCCGGCCGCCCCCAAAAACCTACGCAAGTCCTTTGCTGTCCTTGGAGTAGGTATGTCAGCAATGGCGCGGCAAGAATCTGGGTCAGGTCGGATACCGTCTGGGCACACCTGGAACCCCAGAAATTTGAATTTCTGAGCCGCCAGGGTGCTTTTCTGAACGTTAAGCTTGAACCCTGCCTGGTCTAACAACTTCAAAGTCTCAATCAAGTCCCGTAGGTGTTCCTCAAACGTCCTGGAATATATCACAACATCATCCAGGTACGCTAAAGAATGCCTACCCAGGACCGGGCTAAGTATGAAATTTATGGCCCTCTGAAACGACGAGGGCGCTGTCTTTAAACCAAACGGCATCCTACGGAATTCATAAGTGTGCCTCCCATCCGAGAATACTGTTTTTTCCCTATCCTGTTCTGCCACCGGAATCGCCCAATACGCCGATTTCGCGTCAAGAGTTGAGAAATACTTAGCAGCACCAAATTGATCTATTATCTCCTGTATTCGGGGCAACGGATACACATCACCCTTAGTTAATTCGTTCACCTTCCGGTAGTCAACACAGAAACGATAACTACCGTCCGGTTTCCGAACTAACACAATAGGAGAGAGCCACGGTGACGTACTAGGCGTCCTGTCTCTGTCCTGTCACGCCTGTCTCAATATTTTCTGGCACTCCTCCCTGATAACGTTCTTTGCCTGTTCCGGCAACCTCCACTGTCTCGTGTACACAGGCAAATGATCACCAGTTGGAATGGTGTGCTCAATCTTATCAAGGAGACCAATCTGGTCATCCTCTGTCACAAATAAGTTCGGGAATTTTCGCAAAACTCCTCTCAGTGCCTTCCTATCTGCCTGTGTAACATGTTGCAAATCAAGTGCTGAAATTAATTTTTCTACTTCTTCCACATTCCGTGCAACATTTCTCTTCTCATACTGTACGTTGGATGGTGTTTTCGTATCTATCATGTGCAATGCACTACATTGTGCAGTGACGGTTGGCGTCTCAGCTGACTCATGGTGAAAGATTTCTGTGTCCTCCATCATGGTTCCCTGAGATACCCTATCACCTGCCCTGAAGCGAAGCGTCTTGTGTGAAAGATTGACAACTGGAATGAGTACACCTTTATCGAGCACTACAATTAAGTGATGAGGAATTAATAAGCTATCACATCTCCCAGCCACCTGAAGGGTGGTACCTGGTTGTATGTGACGTCCCACGCCTACTTTAATGAATTTAACAGAATGTGGTGGGCAACTCTGTTTGGTCAATGCATGCAATGCACAAGACCTCTTAATTGTGTCTGGAAGAGACTTAAAAATCAATTTTGGATAGTGCGCATTATATTTTTGCTTCCTCGTAATTGAAGCTACAACTGGGGGATGGTCGATCATCTCCACTGGGTAGAAAGTCTGTCCCAACTGCAACCTGCAGTTCCTAGCCCCTTTTTGAGCAGACAAGGAATAATCAAATCACGACAGAAAATCAGTTCCCATTAAGATGTGACTCGGAAAATCAAGGTTCTTTACGATCGTACATGTGTGAGGCTGCAATTCCCCATCAATCTCAAAATTAACTGTACCTTGACCTACGATCTCAATCTTTTCCCCATTGACCGCTGTTAATGTCTTTTCACTACGTTTAAGATGTGCATACTTAAAATTGCTGAAGGCTGACTTTTTAATTACCGTTGCCTGGCTTCCTGTATCAACAAAAGCTGTCAATCTTCCACTTTCACCTCAAAAGTAGGCCTACCATCACTAGGAGCCTTCTTTCATTCTTTCATACTAGTGATTTTACAGTCCCTCTGTATATGTCCGCGGTTCCCGCAGGAGTAACACCTCCGCGGGTCCCTGTTGGTACCCCGCGCAGGGTGGCTCTAACGTGCAGCTGAGGGCTGCTTCCCGCTTGACGAACCCGCGCCACAGTTACTCGGCTTGGCTCCCTCGCCCTTGCTTAACGCCTCTACGTATGGCGACAACTGAGTGCCCGGTGTCTCCGTGCGCATCTGTCTGTCTAAGGCTGTGGCAGCCTGTTGGACTAGTTCCTTTTAACTCACCAACGCTCCCTCTGCAACTAAAAATGGCCCCATAGCAGAAGGTAACGTTTTGCAGAACAATTGTTTGGCGAAGCGCTCTGCCTGACTCGAATCTAACCCCCAGTTCCGTGGTGAGATCGTCAACTCTACTCTTTAATAACGTTCCGAAATCTTTGATAGTGCTGTGGTCATCCTCCTTAAGTGACTGCAGGTAAATATGAGCCTCATCTTCTGACACCTTTTCTTTAAATCTGTCCCTAATCGCTTGGGCAAACTGAGGCCAAGTCGTCAGGTGCTGAAACTCTGTCAGTCTCGCCAGTGGACCGGCTATGTCCACGCAAGCCCCCATAGCGAGAGTAATATTCAAATTATCCTCTGGGACAGCCTCCAGCATCGCACTAATCTGACAAAGCCAGTCTTCCACTCGGCGGTTGCGTTCCACCTTATTAAGCGGCAACTCCGTGCCTCTGAGTGTCGGCAGAGTCAACTTGGGAATCAGACTCACAATTCCCGGTTTGTATGACGCGGGGCTACTGGAAGTGGTTGGGCCCTGGGGTTGGGAACTGGATTGAGGTTGGGGTTGAGGTATATCCCAGCAAACACAAATCATCTACACAACGTTCGCCTATCTCTTCCCATAGGTGTGGGAATGATTTGCATTGAGAATGGTGCAGGAGAGCCTTTGAGAAACTTTTACTCAAAAAATCCAAACACAAAGGTTTAATTATAAATTGTTTTTCTACAATTATTTTCTTCCAAATGTAAAACAAATAGTTTTTACATGTTTAAATATAAAATTTATGGTGTTTTTTTGTAAAATTCATTATTAAATTGTGAATGATATATATTGGCTGAGTGAAACCTTCAAAATCCATTTACTTATAATATGAACAGAAAAAAGTAGTTTTCCAAATTTTCTAAAAATCGCTCTTTTTAACACAATTTGATTCCTTATGCATTCCACTAAACACTAATATCATGTTTAAATATATAATTTATGTATTATTCCCTAAGATAATTTATATAAATTATAAAAGTTGCTGGAAAGTGGTGAGAAAGAATCTGAAAACGTTTTGTTGTCTTATATTGGCGTGTTCTTATTAACTAGAGTGAGTAAGAGTGAGCGAGAGTGGGTAAGAGTGAGTAAGAGTGACTGAAGGTGAGTGAGAGTGCCAGAGAGTGTGTAAGTGTGAGTAAGAGTGAGTATAAGTAAGAGTGACAGTGAGTAAGAGTGAGAGTAAGGGTGACAGAATGAGTAAGAGTGAGAGTAAAGTGATTGAGAGTAAGGGTGAGTATGAGAGTAAGAGTGATTGAGAGTTAGAGTGAGAGTAAGAGTGATTGAGAGTTAGTGAGAGTAAGAGTGATTGAGAGTAAGAGTGATTGAGAGTAAGAGTGATTGAGAGTAAGAGTGATTGGGAGTAAGAGTGATTGGGAGTAAGAGTGAGAGTAAGAGTAAGAATGAGAATAAGAGTGATTGAGAGTAAGAGTGATTGGGAGTAGGAGTGATTGAGAGTAGGAGTGATTGGGAGTAGGAGTGATTGGGAGTAAGAGTGATTCAGAGTAAGAGTAATTGAGAGTAAGAGTATGAGAGTAAGAGTGAGAGAGTGAGTATGAATGGGTAAGGGTGACTGAGAGTGAGTAAGAGTGACAGAGTAAGAATGACAGAGTAAGAGTGATAGAGAGTAAGAGTGACAGAGAGTAAGAGTGACAGAGAGTAAGAGTGACAGAGTAAGAGTGACAGAGAGTAAGAGTGACAGAGTAAGAGTGACAGAGAGTAAGAGTGACAGAGAGTAAGAGTGACAGAGTAAGAGTGAGTATGAGAGTGAGTAAGGATGACTGAGAGAAAGAGTAATAGTGCATAAGAGTGATTGAGAGTTAGAGTGAGAGTAAGAGTGATTGAGAGTAAGAGTGATTGAGAGTAACAGTGATTGAGAGTAAGAGTGATTGAGAGTAAGAGTGATTGGGAGTAAGAGTGATTGGGAGTAGGAGTTAGAGTGAGAGTAGGAGTAAGAATGAGAATAAGAGTGATTGAGAGTAAGAGTGAGTAAGAGTAAGAATGAGAGTAAGAGTGATTGAGAGTAAGAGTGATTGAGAGTAAGAGTGATTGAGAGTAAGAGTGATTGGGAGTAAGAGTGATTGGGAGTAAGAGTAAGAGTGAGAGTAAGAGTAAGAATGAGAATAAGAGTGATTGAGAGTAAGAGTGATTGGGAGTAAGAGTAAGAATGAGAGTAGGAGTGATTGAGAGTAGGAGTGATTGGGAGTAGGAGTGATTGGGAGTAAGAGTGATTGAGAGTAAGAGTAATTGAGAGTAAGAGTATGAGAGTAAGAGTGAGAGAGTGAGTATGAATGGGTAAGGGTGACTGAGAGTGAGTAAGAGTGACAGAGTAAGAATGACAGAGTAAGAGTGATAGAGAGTAAGAGTGACAGAGAGTAAGAGTGACAGAGAGTAAGAGTGACAGAGTAAGAGTGACAGAGAGTAAGAGTGACAGAGTAAGAGTGACAGAGAGTAAGAGTGACAGAGAGTAAGAGTGACAGAGTAAGAGTGAGTATGAGAGTGAGTAAGGATGACTGAGAGAAAGAGTGAGTAATAGTGCGTAAGAGTGATTGAGAGTTAGAGTGAGAGTAAGAGTGATTGAGAGTTAGTGAGAGTAAGAGTGATTGAGAGTAAGAGTGATTGAGAGTAAAAGTGATTGAGAGTAAGAGTGATTGAGAGTAAGAGTGATTGGGAGTAAGAGTGATTGAGAGTAAGAGTGATTGGGAGTAAGAGTGATTGGGAGTAGGAGTAAGAATGAGAATAAGAGTGATTGAGAGTAAGAGTGAGTAAGAGTAAGAATGAGAGTAAGAGTGATTGAGAGTAAGAGTGATTGAGAGTAAGAGTGATTGAGAGTAAGAGTGATTGGGAGTAAGAGTGATTGAGAGTAAGAGTGATTGGGAGTAAGAGTGATTGGGAGTAGGAGTAAGAATGATAATAAGAGTGATTGAGAGTAAGAGTGAGTAAGAGTAAGAATGAGAGTAAGAGTGATTGAGAGTAAGAGTGATTGAGAGTAAGAGTGATTGACAGTAAGAGTGATTGGGAGTAAGAGTGATTGAGAGTAAGAGTAATTGAGAGTAAGAGTATGAGAGTAAGAGTGAGAGAGTGAGTAAGAATGACAGAGTAAGAGTGACAGAGAGTAAGAGTGACAGAGAGTAAGAGTGACAGAGAGTAAGAGTGACAGAGTAAGAGTGACAGAGAGTAAGAGTGACAGAGAGTAAGAGTGACAGAGTAAGAGTGACAGAGTAAGAGTGACAGAGTAAGAGTGACAGAGAGTAAGAGTGACAGAGTAAGAGTGACAGAGTAAGAGTGACAGAGTGTAAGAGTGACAGAGTAAGAGTGACAGAGTAAGAGTGACAGAGAGTAAGAGTGACAGAGAGTAAGAGTGACAGAGAGTAAGAGTGACAGAGCAAGAGTGACAGAGAGTAAGAGTGACAGAGTAAGAGTGACAGAGAGTAAGAGTGACAGAGAGTAAGAGTGACAGAGAGTAAGAGTGACAGAGAGTAAGAGTGACAGAGTAAGAGTGACAGAGAGTAAGAGTGACAGAGAGTAAGAGTGACAGAGTAAGAGTGACAGAGAGTAAGAGTGACAGAGAGTAAGAGTGACAGAGAGTAAGAGTGACAGAGAGTAAGAGTGACAGAGTAAGAGAGTGAGAGTGATTATGAGAGAGTTAAGAGTGTGAGGTGTGAGAGAGTAGCAGGCCAGGGAGGCAGGATGTGTGGTCACAGGCGAGGCCTAGGCCTCGTGATCTCAAATGTTGGTTTTTATATATATGTTGGATTTTTTGTCCTGTTTCAAATTATAATTATTTAGCAGGAATGTAATAAGATATTGCACAGTATTAATGTGACAATAATATATGCATTATTTCCTTGATAATCCAACTTGTTGTTCAAAGATAATATACAATCTTTGAAGGAAACATTTTGAGAGCGCGAGCTGGCAACACTGTTCTGGTGGGTGAGAGAGACATATGGTTAGTTGAGCTCAGACCTTCAGTGGTGAAGGGTGTGTCCCAGCTGGCCGCCACCAGCCGCCACCCGACGCCACCCGCCGCCACCCGCCGCCACCCGCCACCCACCACCAGCCGCCACCCGCCGCCACCCGCCACCACCCACCACCAGCCACCAGCCGCCACCCGCCACCCACCACCAGCCGCCACCCGCCGCCACCCGCCACCCACCACCAGCCGCCACCCGCCGCCACCCGCCACCCACCACCAGCCGCCACCCGCCGCCACCCGCCACCCACCACCAGCCGCCACCCACCACCAGCCGCCACCCGCCACCACCCACCACCAGCCGCCACCCGCCACCACCCACCACCAGCCGCCACCCGCCACCACCCACCACCACCCACCGCCACCCACCACCGCCACTTACCACCCGCCGTCACCACCCACCACCCGCCGCCACCCGCCACCAGCCGCCACCCGCCACCACCCACCACCAGCCGCCACCAGCCGCCACCCGCCACCGCCACCCACCGCCACCACCACCCACCACCCGCCGCCACCACCCACCACCAGCCGCCACCAGCCACCGCCACCCACCACCGCCACTCACCACCCGCCGCCACCACCCACCACCAGCCGCCACCCGCCACCCACCACCGCCACCCGCCGCCACCACCCACCACCACCACCCACCACCACCAGCCGCCGCCGCCACCACCACCGCCGCCACCACCACCCACCACCACCGCCGCCACCACCGATCACCGCCGCCGCCACCACCACCCACCACCACCGCCGCCGCCACCACCCATCACCGCCGCCGCCGCCGCCGCCACCACCCACCACAGCCGCCGCCGACACCACCGCCACCACCCACCACAGCCGCCACCACCACCCACCACCACCACCCACCACCGCCGCCACCACCAGCCGCCATCACCACCACCACCACCACCACCAGCCGCCACCAGCTGCCACCACCACCAGCCGCCACCACCACCACCACCAGCCGCCATCACCGCCACCAGCTGCCACCACCACCAGCCGCCATCACCGCCACCAGCTGCCACCACCACCAGCCGCCACCACCAGCCGCCACCACCGCCACCACCACCTGCCACCAGCTGCCACCACCGCCCGCTATCAGCCGTCACCGCCCGTTGCCACAGTCGCCACCGCAAGCCGCCACCGCCAGCCGCCACCAGCCCCCCCCCCCACCGCCGATCGTCACCACCCACCACAGCCGCCGCCGCCCGCCACCGCCCGCCACCGCCCGCCACCGCCCGCCACCACCCACCACAGCCGCCACCACCCGCCGCCACCACCACCCGCCGCCGCCACCCACCACCCGCCGCCACCACCCACCACCACCAGCCGCCGCCGCCACCACCACCCACCACCACCGCCGCCACCACCCACCACCACCAGTCGCCGCCGCCACCACCACCCACCACCACCGCCGGCACCACCCACCACCACCAGCCGCCGCCGCCACCACCACCCACCACCACCGCCGCCACCACCACCCACCACCGCCAGCCGCCACCACTCATCACAGACGCCGCAACCCGCCACCGCCCGCCACCACCGCCAGACACAGCCGCCACTGTCCGCCACTGTCCGCCACCGCCGTCACTGTCCGCCACCGCCGCCACTGTCCGCCACTGTCCGCCACCGCCACCACTGTCTGCCACCGCCACCACTGTCCGCCCGCCGCCACCACTGTCCGCCCGCCGCCTCCACTGTCCGCCCGCCGCCGCCACTGTCCGCCCGCCGCCGCCACTGTCCGCCCGCCGCCGCCACTGTCCGCCCGCCGCCGCCACTGTCCGCCCGCCGCCGCCACTGTCCACCCGCCGCCGCTACTGTCCGCCCGCCGCCGCCACTGTCCGCCCGCCGCCGCCACTGTCCGCCCGCCGCCACTGTCCACCACCGCCGCCACGGTCCGCCCGCCGCCACTATCCGCCACAGCCGCCACTGTCCGACCGCCGCCACTGTCCGCCCGCCGCCACTGTCCGCCCGCCACCACTATCCGCCACCGCCGCCACTGTCCGCCCGCCGCCACTATCCGCCACCGCCGCCGCCACTGTCCGCCCGCCGCCGCCACTGTCCGCCCGCCGCCACTATCCGCCACCGCCGCCACTGTCCGCCCGCCGTCGCCACTGTCCGCCCGCCGCCACTGTCCGCCCGCCGCCACTGTCCGCCCGCCGCCGCCACTGTCCGCCCGCCGCCACTGTCCGCCCGCCGCCACTATCCGCCACAGCCGCCACTCTCCGCCGTACAGCCTCCCCTCTCTCCGTTAGTAAATAATTATAATTGTTAGTAAATAATAAAAGAAATATAAATTATTAGATTTTTTTTACCCTTAAATTGGTTTTAATATTTAAATTGAAAATAATAATATAATATAAAATATAATAAAAATAATATAATATAAAATATAATTTAATTTCAAGAAATTTAACTTGAAACACAAAGATGTGAAAAGGGTTCAGATTATTGGCTCAAACCTTTCATAAGAGATTCATATTGGTATATGAATGGATTATGAATGACTCATGTTAGGAGTGTAAAGTTGCCACAACATCTCAAATTAGTGTTAGATACATATGTCTTGGTTATAAGTTTTGGAAACCTATTTAAGTCCACACACAATATCGTATCTGATACGATAAAACAAACATTTCCAATACTTTCAAATACTTTCCAGATATGTTGTGGCAACCTAAAATTGTTTGCTGGGTATGGTGTGGGTGGCCTGGGGTTGGGGTATGGATTGAGGTTGGGAGTGGGGTTGGGGTTGAGGTATGGTGTGGGTGGTCTGGGGTTGGGGTATGGATTGAGGGTGGGGTTGGGGTTGAGGTATGGTGTGGGTGGCCTCGGGTAGGGGTGTGGATTGAGGTTGGGGTTGGGGTTGAGGTATGGTGTGGGTGGCCTGGGGTTGGGATGGGTATGGGGTGGCCTAGCTGGGGTTGGGATGGGTATGGGGTGGCCTGGGGTTGGAATGGGTATTGGGTGCCTGGGGTTGGAATGGGTATGGGGTGGCCTGTTGGAATGGATATGGAGTGGCCTCCCAGCAAACAATTTTAGGTTGCCACAACATATCTGGAAAGTATTTGAAAGTATTGGAAACGTTTGTTTTATCGTATCAGATACGATATTGTGTGTGGACTTAAATAGGTTTCCAAAACTTATAACCAAGACATATGTATCTAACACTAATTTGAGATGTTGTGGCAACTTTACACTCCTAACATGAGTCATTCATAATCCATTCATATACCAATATGAATCTCTTATGAAAGGTTTGAGCCAATAATCTGAACCCTTTTCACATCTTTGTGTTTCAAGTTAAATTTCTTGAAATTAAATTATATTTTATATTATATTATTTTTATTATATTTTATATTATATTATTATTTTCAATTTAAATATTAAAACCAATTTAAGGGTAAAAAAAATCTAATAATTTATATTTATTTTATTATTTACTAACAATTATAATTATTTACTAACGGAGAGAGGGGAGGCTGTACGGCGGAGAGTGGCGGCTGTGGCGGACAGTGGCGGATAGTGGCGGTGGGCGGACAGTGGCGGCGGCGGGCGGACAGTGGTGGCGGTGGCGGATAGTGGCGGCGGGCGGACAGTGGCGGCGGTGGCGGATAGTGGCGGCGGGCGGACAGTGGCGGCGGGCGGACAGTGGCGGCGGGCGGACAGTGGCGGCTGTGGCGGATAGTGGCGGCGGGCGGACCGTGGCGGCTTTGGCAGCGGTGGTGGACAGTGGCGGCGGGCGGACAGTGGCGGCGGCGGGCGGACAGTGGCGGCGGCGGGCGGACAGTGGTGGCGGCGGGCGGACAGTGGTGGCGGTGGCAGACAGTGGTGGCGGTGGCAGACAGTGGTGGCGGTGGCGGACAGTGGCAGCGGGCGGACAGTGGCGGCGGGCGGACAGTGGCGGCGGTGGCGGATAATGGCGGCGGGCGGACAGTGGAGGCGGCGGGCGGACAGTGGTGGCGGCGGGCGGACAGTGGTGGCGGCGGGCGGACAGTGGTGGCGGCGGGCGGAAAGTGGTGGCGGTGGCCGGACAGTGGTGGCGGCGGGCGGACAGTGGTGGCGGCGGGCGGACAGTGGTGGCGGCGGGCGGACAGTGGTGGCGGTGGCAGACAGTGGTGGCGGTGGCGGACAGTGGCGGCGGTGGCGGACAGTGACGGCGGTGGCGGACAGTGGCGGCGGTGGCGGACAGTGGCGGCGGTGGCGGACAGTGGCGGCGGTGGCGGACACTGGCGGCTGTGTCTGGCGGTGGTGGCGGGCGGTGGCGGGTGGCGGCGTCTGTGATGAGTGGTGGCGGCTGGCGGTGGTGGGTGGTGGTGGCGGCGGTGGTGGTGGGTGGTGGTGGCGGCGGCGGCTGGTGGTGGTGGGTGGTGGCGGCGGTGGTGGTGGGTGGTGGTGGCGGCGGTGGTGGTGGGTGGTGGTGGCGGCGGCGGCTGGTGGTGGTGGGTGGTGGCGGCGGTGGTGGTGGGTGGTGGTGGCTGTGGTGGGTGGTGGCGGTGATGTCGGCGGCGGCTGTGGTGGGTGGTGGCGGCGGCGGCGGTGATGGGTGGTGGCGGCGGCGGTGGTGGTGGGTGGTGGTGGCGGCGGCGGTGATGGGTGGTGGCGGCGGTGGTGGTGGGTGGTGGTGGCGGCGGCGGCTGGTGGTGGTGGGTGGTGGTGGTGGGTGGTGGCGGCGGGTGGCGGTGGTGGGTGGCGGTGGCTGGTGGCGGGTGGCGGGTGGTGGCGGGTGGCGGCTGGTGGTGGGTGGCGGCTGGTGGTGGGTGGCGGGTGGCGGCGGGTGGTGGCTGGTGGTGGGTGGCGGGTGGCGGCAGGTGGCGGCTAATGGTGGGTGGCGGGTGGCGGCGGGTGGCGGCTGGTGGTGGGTGGTGGCAGGTGGCGGCTGGTGGTGGCTGGTGGCGGGTGGCGGCTGGTGGTGGGTGGTGGCGGCGGGTGGTGAGTGGCGGTGGTGGGTGGCGGTGGCTGGTGGCGGGTGGCGGCTGGTGGCGGGTGGTGGCGGGTGGCGGTGGGTGGTGGCGGGTGGCGGCTGGTGGTGGGTGGCCGGTGGCGGCGGGTGGCGGCTGGTGGTGGGTGGCGGGTGGCGGCGGGTGGCGGCTGGTGGTGGGTGGCGGGTGGCGGCGGGTGGCGGCTGGTGGTGGGTGGTGGCAGGTGGCGGCTGGTGGTGGGTGGTGGCGGCGGGTGGTGAGTGGCGGTGGTGGGTGGCGGTGGCTGGTGGCGGGTGGCGGGTGGTGGCGGGTGGTGGCGGGTGGCGGCTGGTGGTGGGTGGTGGCGGGTGGCGGTGGTGGGTGGCGGTGGCTGGTGGTGGGTGGTGGCGGGTGGCGGCTGGTGGTGGGTGGCGGCTGGTGGTGGGTGGCGGGTGGCGGCGGGTGGCGGCTGGTGGTGGGTGGCGGGTGGCGGCGGGTGGCGGCTGGTGGCGGCTGGTGGTGGGTGGCGGGTGGCTGCGGGTGGCGGCTGGTGGTGGGTGGTGGCAGGTGGCGGCTGGTGGTGGGTGGTGGCGGCGGGTGGTGAGTGGCGGTGGTGGGTGGCGGTGGCTGGTGGCGGGTGGCGGCTGGTGGCGGGTGGTGGCGGGTTTCGGCTGGTGGTGGGTGGTGGCGGGTGGCGGTGGTGGGTGGCGGTGGCTGGTGGCGGGTGGCGGCTGGTGGCGGGTGGCGGCTGGTGGTGGGTGGTGGCGGGTGGCGGCTGGTGGTGGGTGGCGGGTGGCGGCGGGTGGCGGCTGGTGGTGGGTGGCGGGTGGCGGCGGGTGGCGGCTGGTGGTGGGTGGCGGGTGGCGGCGGGTGGCGGCTGGTGGTGGGTGGTAGCAGGTGGCGGCTGGTGGTGGCTGGTGGCGGGTGGCGGCTGGTGGTGGGTGGTGGCGGCGGGTGGTGAGTGGCGGTGGTGGGTGGCGGTGGCTGGTGGCGGGTGGCGGCTGGTGGCGGGTGGTGGCGGGTGGCGGCTGGTGGTGGGTGGTGGCGGGTGGCGGCTGGTGGTGGGTGGTGGCGGGTGGCGGCTGGTGGTGGGTGGTGGCGGGTGGCGGCTGGTGGTGGGTGGCGGGTGGCGGCGGGTGGTGGGTGGTGGCGGCGGGTGGTGAGTGGCGGTGGTGGGTGGCGGTGGCGGCTGGTGGTGGGTGGTGGCGGGTGGCGGCGGCTGGTGGTGGGTGGTGGCGGGTGGCGGCGGCTGGTGGTGGGTGGTGGCGGGTGGCGGCGGCTGGTGGTGGGTGGTGGCGGGTGGCGGCGGCTGGCGGTGGGTTGCGGCTGGTGGTGGGTGGCGGGTGGCGGCGGGTGGCGGCTGGTGGTGGGTGGCGGCGGGTGGCGGCTGGTGGTGGGTGGTGGCAGGTGGCGGCTGGTGGTGGGTGGTGGCGGGTGGCGGCTGGTGGTGGGTGGCGGCTGGTGGTGGGTGGTGGGTGGTGGCGGGTGGCGGCGGGTGGCGGCGGGTGGTGGGTGGAGGGTGGCGGCTGGTGGCGGCCAGCTGGGACACACCCTTCACCACTGAAGGTCTGAGAACAACTAACCATATGTCTCTCTCACCCACCAGCCCAGTGTTGCCAGCTCGCGCTCTCAAAATGTTTCCTTCAAAGATCTTTGAACAACAAGTTTGATTATCAAGGAAATAATGCATATATTATTGTCACATTAATACTGTGCAATATCTTATTACATTCCTGCTAAATAATTATAATTTGAAACAGGACAAAAAATCCAACATATATATAAAAACCAACATTAGAGATCACGAGGCCTAGGCCTCGCCTGTGACCACACATCCTGCCTCCCTGGCCTGCTACACTCACACACCTCACACTCTTAACTCTCTCATAATCACTCTCACTCTCTTACTCTGTCACTCTTACTCTCTGTCACCCTTACTCTCTGTCACTCTTACTCTGTCACTCTTACTCACTGTCACTCTTACTCTGTCACTCTTACTCTCTGTCACTCTTACTCTCTGTCACTCTTACTCTCTGTCACTCTTACTCTCTGTCACTCTTACTCTCTGTCACTCTTACTCACTGTCACTCTTACTCACTGTCACTCTTACTCTGTCACTCTTACTCTCTGTCACTCTTACTCTCTGTCACTCTTACTCTCTGTCACTCTTACTCTCTGTCACTCTTACTCTGTCACTCTTACTCTCTGTCACTCTTACTCTCTGTCACTCTTACTCTCTGTCACTCTTACTCTCTGTCACTCTTACTCTCTGTCACTCTTACTCTCTGTCACTCTTACTCTGTCACTCTTACTCTCTGTCACTCTTACTCTGTCACTCTTACTCTCTGTCACTCTTACTCTCTGTCACTCTTACTCTCTGTCACTCTTACTCTCTGTCACTCTTACTCTGTCATTCTTACTCACTCTCAGTCACCCTTACCCATTCATACTCACTCTCTCACTCTTACTCTCATACTCTTACTCTCAATTACTCTTACTCTCAATCACTCTTATTCCCAATCACTCCTACTCCCAATCACTCCTACTCTCAATCACTCCTACTCTCATTCTTACTCTTACTCTTACTCCCAATCACTCTTACTCTCAATCACTCTTATTCTCATTCTTACTCTTACTCTCACTCTTACTCTTACTCCCAATCACTCTTACTCCCAATCACTCTTACTCTCAATCACTCTTACTCTCAATCACTCTTACTCTCAATCACTCTTACTCTCATTCTTACTCTTACTCACTCTTACTCTCAATCACTCTTATTCTCATTCTTACTCCTACTCCCAATCACTCTTTCTCCCAATCACTCTTACTCTCAATCACTCTTACTCCCAATCACTCTTACTCTCACTCTTACTCTCAATCACTCTTACTCTCAATCACTCTTACTCTCAATCACTCTTACTCTCAATCACTCTTACTCTCAATCACTCTTACTCTCAATCACTCTTACTCTCATTCTTACTCTTACTCACTCTTACTCTCAATCACTCTTATTCTCATTCTTACTCCTACTCCCAATCACTCTTACTCCCAATCACTCTTACTCTCAATCACTCTTACTCCCAATCACTCTTACTCTCAATCACTCTTACTCTCAATCACTTTTACTCTCAATCACTCTTACTCTCAATCACTCCTACTCTCACTAACTCTCAATCACTCTTACTCTCACTCTAACTCTCAATCACTCTTACGCACTATTACTCACTCTTTCTCTCAGTCATCCTTACTCACTCTCATACTCACTCTTACTCTGTCACTCTTACTCTCTGTCACTCTTACTCTCTGTCACTCTTACTCTCTGTCACTCTTACTCTCTGTCACTCTTACTCTCTGTCACTCTTACTCTCTGTCACTCTTACTCTCTGTCACTCTTACTCTCTATCACTCTTACTCTGTCATTCTTACTCTGTCACTCTTACTCACTCTCAGTCACCCTTACCCATTCATACTCACTCTCTCACTCTTACTCTCATACTCTTACTCTCAATTACTCTTACTCTCAATTACTCTTACTCCCAATCACTCTTACTCCCAATCACTCCTACTCTCAATCATTCCTACTCTCATTCTTACTCTTACTCTCACTCTTACTCCCAATCACTCTTACTCCCAATCACTCTTACTCTAAATCACTCTTACTCTCAATCACTCCTACTCTCATTCTTACTCTTACTCTCAATCACTCTTATTCTCATTCTTACTCCTACTCTCACTCTAACTCCTACTCCCAATCACTCTTACTCCCAATCACTCTTACTCTCAATCACTCTTACTCCCAATCACTCTTACTCTCAATCACTCTTACTCTCAATCACTCTTACTCTCAATCACTCTTACTCTCACTAACTCTCAATCACACTTACTCTCACTCTAACTCTCAATCACTCTTACTCTCATACTCACCCTTACTCTCAATCACTTTACTCTCACTCTTACTCATTCTGTCACCCTTACTCTGTCACTCTTACTCACTCTCAGTCACTCTTACTTATACTCACTCTTACTCACACTTACACACTCTCTGGCACTCTCACTCACCTTCAGTCACTCTTACTCACTCTTACCCACTCTCGCTCACTCTTACTTACTCTAGTTAATAAGAACACGCCAATATAAGACAACAAAACGTTTTCAGATTCTTTCTCACCACTTTCCAGCAACTTTTATAATTTATATAAATTATCTTAGGGAATAATACATAAATTATATATTTAAACATGATATTAGTGTTTAGTGGAATGCATAAGAAGTCAAATTGTGTTAAAAAGAGCGATTTTTAGAAAATTTGGAAAACTACTTTTTTCTGTTCATATTATAACTAAATGGATTTTAAAGGTTTCACTCAGCCAATATATATCATTCACAATTTATTAATGAATTTTACAAAAAAACACCATAAATTTTATATTTAAACATGTAAAAACTATTTGTTTTACATTTGGAAGAAAATAATTGTAGAAAAACAATTTATAATTAAACCTTTGTGTTTGGATTTTTTGAGTAAAAGTTTCTCAAAGGCTCTCCTGCACCATTCTCAATGCAAATCATTCCCACACCTATGGGAAGAGATAGGCGAACGTTGTGTAGATGATTTGTGTTTGCTGGGCTGGGGTTGGTGGAAGGGTAGGTATAGGAATGGAGGTTGGGGTTGGTATAGGAAATGAGGATGGGGTTGGTATGGGAATTGAGGATGGGGTTGGTATAGGAGGCGGGGTTGGGGGTTGTTGTAGTGACGGATGAGGTTTACCTAGGTGTTGTGGTATTGGTGTTATGTGGGGTAGTTCCTGCTGTTGGTGTGGCTGTTCATGTTCACGTTGAACAGGTTGCTGGCCATTTTCTCTACCGAACGAAGTGGGACGCCCCCTGTCCAGCTCCCTATATGCCCTGTTGGTATGGCGTCGATGTTGTCTGTGGGGGAACCCAAGACGGCTCCCCCCCACTCCTGGGACGAATCCTCGCGATACTCCTCACTCATGTCAATAATCGTATCTGTACTGGAATGGGAAGATACCCTCGACTGCCCAGTCCCATGCAGAACCCGTGACCCCGTCGCTTCAGTCCCACTGACCCCACCTGTGACGTCAGCTGAGCTACCTGAGCGGTCCCCTGTGGTGTCGGAAGAGGAGCTGTCCTCTACACTTTCACTCCCACTGGTCCCTACTGACTGGTCACTGTCTGGGTTAAACATGTCCTGTGATTCCTGGTGTGCCATGTCTCTTGTAACTACCCTTTAATACACCCTCGACCCGGACTCACTACAAACGTGATCTTACACAAAAAAAATCACAACTCTTTCTAAGCGAAAACCAACGAAATTCCCAAAATAGGAAATACAATGACTAATCGAGAGAATTGCTGATGTGAATCCAACGAATGAACGTCTGCCCCGCACTCGTGTCTGACCGTGAAATAACTCGCAGTCCTATTACTGAAAGCTAAGTCCTTTACGTTAAAAAAATTAAAGAATCTAATTTATGTAAAACAATTAAAATTATAACAGTAACTAACGCACAGCACTCGTGATGGATTAAATAAAGAATATTTACTGTACTTGAACACTAGACGCACTTGAAATGAACAGCGTGGCCACTGATGACTGATGGAGCGGGATCAGCTGCGCTGAAGAAAACTAAGTCCCGCGCTTTTTCGCTTAAACGCTGAAAAATCCCAATTTTTATTCTTAAGGAAAATAACTAGTTTTACGTTAATAAACCGCTCTAGCGATTAATATAGACACCCAGGACATATATTTTGCTTGCCAAAATTTGAATTTTCACCAAAAATTGCGTTTTTACTCAATGCTGGACTCAGCCAATTTTCTGCACCCGGAAAAAAATCTATCACCCCAAATATCGCAAAACTCCCTTAATTCGCCAAAATGGGTTTATCGTTCACAGATATAAATACACTGTTATTTAATACTGACGCTGTATACAGAACAATACTAACACCTCGGGCAGTTTCAACACTCACGAATTCGACTTTTCGTCAAAATCCGAGGTTTTCACCTCACTTGGACTCTGACAAAAATGACAACACGATTTTCTCGAAAAATAACTAAATTTTTCAAAAATGTAATTATCACTGTTTAATGCCTAAGAATAGAATTACATCCCTTGCGCGCACTAGAGGGTAATACTGGCACTAGAATATACACGAAACATGAAAATTCGAATTTTCACCAAATAGTCCGATTCTAGCCCAAGCTGGACTTAGAAAATTTTCCACCTACGTTTCTACCAAAAAAATTCTATGTCTAAAAACGCAATTCTACCATCTTACTAGTTAACTAGAATAATATCCCTAGCATAAACTGGGGAATCCTAATGATGCCCAGAGCATATACGTGACCCACGAATACAAATTAATTACAGTTAACGACTTTCCGACGCTGACTTAGCCGAAAACTTATCCCAAAATACTTGGAAATATTCCACGAATTTTTCCCAAGTGTTTAGCATTTTCTTGCATATTAGCCTAAGTCCGTACATTAAGCTTTGCTATTCCCTATTGTATTAGTCTAAGTCAGAGGCGTTGTTTCTAGAGTGTAGTTAATCCTCTGAACTTAGGACTATATGTTGGTCGCTATAGTTAGTGAAGGAATTATGTTAAGGGATATTAATTTGTTTTATTTAATTTATTAAATGTTTAATAAACATTTACCACAAAAATTAATATCCCTTAACATAATTCCTTCACTAACTATAGCGACCAACATATAGTCCTAAGTTCAGAGGATTAACTACACTCTAGAAACAACGCCTGACTTAGACTAATACAATAGGGAATAGCAAAGCTTAATGTACGGACTTAGGCTAATATGCAAGAAAATGCTAAACACTTGGGAAAAATTTTAACTGGGGATTGAATTTAGATTAAACAAAAATTGTTAATCTCTAGAACATACAAATAAAAGGAATTACTTTATAAATTTAATTATACTTAATTCAAAGATACACTCGATGTAATCCTATAATCGCTCCTACCGGCCCGCCGTACCGCGCCTAGCCTAGGGGTCTCGACTGTCTAGGTTCTAACAGAGCGACACGCAGCTTTCAGCAACAATTAAGACTAGACACGACTCAAATCTCCAATAAGTGTGCGATCACTTAGTCGTTGAATCGCTGCTAGGTAGTTTACTAGTCCGTCCCTCGGAGGCCGTAACGCCCTTCACGGATTTACGTTTTCCCTAGCGTTTTGGGTCGTCTAACAACGCCCTCGGACTATCTCCTGGCGTCCCACAGATAAATCCGCCCAGAGCCCACAAGGAACTGCTGTTGCGAGTATGGTAGCTCCCAACACCTCTGAATCAATTGCAATGGGTCGAGTAAAGTACCCAGTCCAATCAACTCGGAGCGGTCTCCTTAGCCAATAAATCTTAACAGCCTAACTTACTGACTAATCCTTAATCGTATCAGCCCACACGACCCCAAGATTCGCCAATCCCCACTCAACCGCACTGTTGTGAGGCGCACTGCTAATCTTGGCCCGCGGCCCACGGCTGACTCCCTAGCATCCCCGCACGTGTCTGAAAGGCTAGACGCATGAGCCTTTCAACAATTTCAAACAAAATTATTGAAACCACCGCTGTGCACCATTTTAACACGGGGTGGGGGGGTGGGGGGTTCTTGCGTTCTCTTCTCCCCCTTTTCTCTCTCCACCCGTATTTTAACTCTGTTCTCTCTACCAAGGGACCCCAAAACTTTCACTTGAGCCGACCCCATGCCACGTGGTCTTAAGATGATTGACCGACTTAAGATTCTACAACCCGTATGACGTGACATAGGCTTCTAGCAAAACCCTAGGGTCGCCTTTACGCTGCCACCACCAGACCAACAACACTGAGCAATGATCGAGGCCTGGATCGATCATGCCAATCAATAACTTAGGGGCTTGATCCCCACTAGTAACATATGACCTTGGATCTTAAGTGTGGAATTAAATCAACGGGAATGATAATTCTGATTCGGTGTTAGAATCGGCGCCCAATTCAACTCGGCCTCATGGGGACCACGTGACAAGGACATGAGAATGGAAACAATGAAATGGAAAATAATAAAAATGCAAATTACTAGTTAAGTGATTTATTCAAAACTAAAACAAAATCTAAATAAATGGCACTCCCTGTCAATTAACACTCCCTGACTTTACATTTGAGGCAATGAGTTGGCCTATTCCCTATCTAAAACCTCTGAGCAACTTTACCTTAGGCGACCAGCTAGCGGTTTGTGCTATCTTGGGGCCAATGATGGAGGCCACCTGCCCGAATCGCTTCTCAAACACCACTGTCCTCCTGCTTTGGCTAGTCCTACCCCGACTAGAGCAGTGTATTGTTGCGCCTAGTATCTTAGTTACTTGCAAGGCTTAAGTTTAACAATTAACCTCTGTTGCACTGAATGATCCAGATTGGTTGAATTTTTTAACTGAAGTTAAATTACACTAGCATCTTAAGGAAGAGCTATTCCCGATCACAAAATGGCTATTTGACCTTTGAGAATTACTGAATGCGGAACCTCTGCTGACCTGTGACCGCCAGGTCGACGAGTTCACTCCGCACTACAGCATAGTCCTGGCTCGTGACGTCACTGATGGTGACTTAACTCATTCTTCTAATAATTAGAATACTCTTGATACTATAACCAGGAATATTATACAATTCAATTTTAATACAAAATGAATGAAGGCTAATTTCTCTAAATTACTGAATACTTAGAATAATTCATTATACGAAACTTGTGAACAAAGGTGCCAGTTATTCTCACCGCCAATTCCCCCAGGGGATGCGACCTTGCTGGGTCAGGTCCCCACGTGAGTCCAGCTTGCCTTTCTCCCATGTGTAGATAAACATTCTGGAAAATTCTTACAACAAACCTAGTTTGTTACACCTTTTCCCATTGCATTTTTCATATTTTGTCCTACAACCATTGATACAATCCTTCGTTTTATATTTTATTTCGCTTTATTTGATATTTAATATTCAACAGATCAAGAGCAGTTGAACTCGGATATGCAAGAAAAAACACAAACTCCGCCAAAGGTGTTGGCGTCTCCAGACATGGGGAAAACTTCAAGAAAATTAAAAGCAATGTTTCACATGGCACAAGATGGAAGTGTGAGCGGAAACACCAGCCGGATGTTAAATAAATTTATTAAACAAAAAAACAAAAGAAAATAAGACCTGAAACAAGCGTTATAAAATGGAATAAATCATTCAAATGTTATGTAATACAAGGCAGAAGAATCGCTGAACCAATATTATAAAATAATAAACTGTAGATTGAATAAACAAAAATTTGAAAAGGGAATAAAGAGTCCATTACTGTTATCAGGACTGAATAAATAAGATCGCTGTTTGTCTTGAAGGGAAAACGTAATAATTAATAAAACAAATAGGGACAAAATAATTAAAACCTAACCAAAAGCTATACAATGCCCCAAGCGTCTGGTCTCCAACTTCGGAAAGACGGTTATGAAGACATTTTCATTACACACAGAAATCACAATTGAGTGATGCATCAAATGAACAAATCCACAAGGGCCGTGATGAGGATTCGAACCTGCATCTGAGAGCATCCTAGATGCTGCCCTAATCGACTGAGCTTACGACATGGTTAAAGAGGAGTGGAAACCGAAGTTCAACTGAACTTACTGGATCCAGTAAGTTCAGTAGAACTTCGGTTTCAACTCATTTTGACCATGTTGTAGCTCAGTCGATTAAGGCAGCGTCTGGGATGCTCCCGGACACAGGTTCGAATCCTAGTCACGGCCCTTGTGGATTTGTTCAAGACATTTTCATTTTCTATCTCATTGGGTCAGTGAGGTGACTCTAAGGTCAAGAATATCTGTGAGGTGACTCCAAGACCAAGAATGTCTGTGAGGCGACTCCAAGACCAAGAATGTCTGTGAGGCGACTCCAAGACCAAGAATGTCTGTGAGGTGACTCCAAGACCAAGAATGAATGTGAGGCGACTCCAAGACCAAGAATGTCTGTGAGGCGACTCCAAGACCAAGAATGTCTGTGAGGTGACTCCAAGACCAAGAATGTCTGTGAGGCGACTCGAAGACCAAGAATGTCTGTGAGGCGACTCCAAGACCAAGAATGACTGTGAGGCGACTCCAAGACCAAGAATGACTGTGAGGCGACTCCAAGACCAAGAATGTCTGTGAGGTGACTCCAAGACCAAGAATGACTGTGAGGCGACTCCAAGACCAAGAATGTCTGTGAGGTGACTCCAAGACCAAGAATGACTGTGAGGCGACTCCAAGACCAAGAATGTCTGTGAGGCGACTCCAAGACCAAGAATGTCTGTGAGGCGACTCCAAGACCAAGAATGACTGTGAGGTGACAAAAAGACCAAGAATGTCTGTGAGGCGACTCCAAAGCCAAGAATGAGATAACCTGTAAACACTATAAAACCTCCACTTAGGCACAGCAGATTTGCACTTGCTGAGGAAAAACGTCCGACAAACTTATGTACACTCAATTAATGTTCGTACAATAATAATAAAGTCAAATGACGCCATACATATTGCACCGTACCTCCACGTTTCTAAACCGAGAAGCAACACTGGGGTTAGAGTAGATGTCGACGGAGGTGATGGTGAAGAAGGCTCCCAGGTCGACCCTCCACCAGGACTGTGACGGGGAGGTGCCCAGTGAGTGGTACTGCGTCGTGTTGTCGCCGTCCACAGCCCGAGGTGACACGTGTCTGTTGGGAGGAAGTAGGTGAGACACGAAGCTGTTGGGGGAAGTACGTGAGACACAAAGCTGTTGGGGGGAAGTACGTGAGACATGAAGTTGTTGGGGGGAAGTACGTGAGACACGAAGCTGTTGGGGGGAAGTACGTGAGACACGAAGCTGTTGGGAGGAAGTACGTGAGACACGAGGTTGTTGGAAGGAAGAACGTGAGACACGAAGCTGTTGGAAGAAAGTGCGTGAGAAAGGAAGCTGTTGTAGGGAAGTACGTGAAACATGAAGCTGTGGTGTAGGATCACATGATATCATGCTCAACTGAGAAGCAATGCAACAGGTGGCGTAATGAGCAGTCAGCATGACTAACACAGGTGAAGCTTAACAGAAGACATAAGTAATTTCCATAACATAATTGTGACAATAAAAGGGCTTCTGTTTACTTTAGCTTCTGAAACAAAAAAATATGCTTCAATGCATTCGTTTATAATAATTGTAAATAATTAATTATATGAGAAAATTGAATACAGGAATGTATATTAAAGATTCAGTACTATATATATATATATATATATATATATATATATATATATATATATATATATATATATATATATATATATATATATATGACAATGTCAGACCACGGAGGAAAATGAAACAGGAATTTAATTAAGTACTTTCGTATATTAAATACATCTTCAGAAGGATTCCTTCTGAAGATGTATTTAATATACGAAAGTACTTAAGGAAATTCCTGTTTCATTTTCCTCCGTGGTCTGACATTGCCACATTCTTAATCACGTGTTTATTTTCGTGATATACACACACACACACATATATATATATATATATATATATATATATATATATATATATATATATATATATATATATATATGTCGTACCTAATAGCCAGAACGCACTTATCGGCCTACTATGCAAGGCCCGATTTGCCTAATAAGCCAAGTTTTCCTGAATTAATATATTTTCTCTAATTTTTTTCTTATGAAATGATAAATCAAACCATTTCATTATGTATGAGGTCAATTTTTTTTATTGGAGTTTAAATTAACGTAGATATATGACCAAACCTAACCAACCCTACCTAACCTAACCTAACCTATCTTTATAGGTTAGGTTAGGTTAGGTAGCGGAAAAAGTTAGGTTAGGTTAGGTTAGGTAGGTTAGGTAGTCGAAAAACAATTAATTCATGAAAACTTGGCTTATTAGGCAAATTGGGCCTTGCATAGTAGGCTGAGAAGTGAGTTCTGGCTACTAGGTACGACATATATATATATATATATATATATATATATATATATATATATATATATATATGTCGTACCTAGTAGCCAGAACTCACTGCTGAGCCTACTATGCAAGGCCCGATTTGCCTAATAAGCCAAGTTTTCATGAATTAATTGCTTTTCGACTACCTAACCTACCTAACCTAACCTAACCTAACTTTTTCGGCTACCTAACCTAACCTAACCGATAGAGATAGGTTAGGTTAGGTTAGGTAGGGTTGGTTAGGTTCGGTCATATATCTACGTTAATTTTAACTCCAATTAAAAAAAATTGACCTCTTACATTATGAAAAGGGTAGCTTTATCATTTCATAAGAAAAAAATTTGAGAAAATATATTAATTCAGGAAAATTTGGCTTATCAGGCAAATCGGGCCTTGCATTGTAGGCTGAAAAGTGAATTCTGGCTACTAGGTACGACATATATATATATATATATATATATATATATATATATATATATATATATATATATATATATATATATATATATATATATATATATATATAGACAATTAATAAACAAAATGATAAAAAGTATGAAATATAATAATTATGTGTTAAGTTTACAGCTACAACAAAACTAAATAAACGTTATGTTAAATATATATAATGAATATATTGATTCAGCATGGGGAGAATATTATATGTGATGACACCGAGTGCTGAGTGATAACATCAAGTGTTGAGTGATAACACCGAGAGTTGAGTGCTAGCACCGAGTGTTGAGTGATAACACCGAGTGTTGAGTGATAACAGCGAGTGTTGAGTGATAACACAGAGTGTTGAGTGATAACACCGAGTGTTGAGTGATAACAGCGAGTGTTGAGTGATAACATCGAGTGTTGAGTGATAACACCAAGTGTTGAGTGATAACATCGAGTGTTGAGTGATAGCACCGAGTGTTGAGTGATAACATCGAGTGTTGAGTGATAACACCGAGTGCTGAGTGATAACACCGAGTGTTGAGTGATAACACCGAGAGTTGAGTGCTAGCACCGAGTGTTGAGTGATAACACCGAGTGTTGAGTGATAACAGCGAGTGTTGAGTATTAACATCGAGTGTTGAGTGATAACACCGAGTGTTGAGTGATAACAGCGAGTGTTGAGTGATAACAGCAAGTGTTAAGTAATAACACCGACTGTTGAGTGATAACGTCGAGTGTTGAGTGATATCACCAAGTGTTGAGTGATAACATCGAGTGTTGAGTGATAACACCGAGTGTTGAGTGATAACATCGAGTGTTGAGTGATAACACCGAGTGTTGAGTGCTAACATCGAGTGTTGAGTGATAACACCGAGTGTTGAGTGATAACACCGAGTGTTGAGTGATAACAACGAGTGTTGAGTGATAACACCGAGGGTTGAGTGATAACATCGATTGTTGAGTGATAACACCGAGTGGTGAGTGATAACATCGAGTGTTGAGTGATAACACTGAGTGTTGAGTGATAACACCGAGTGTTGAATGATAACACCGAGTGTTGAGTGATAACATCGAGTGTTGAGTGATAACATCTAGTGTTGAGTGATAACACCGAGTGGTGAGTGATAACACCGAGTGTTGAGTGATAACACCGAGTGTGGAGTGATAACACCGAGTGTTGAGTGATAGCCTCGAGTGTTGAGTGATAACACTGAGTGTTGAGTGATAGCACTGAGTGTTGAGTGATAACATCAAGTGTTGAGTGATAACACCGAGTGTTGAGTGATAACATCGAGTGTTGAGTGATAACACCGAGTGTTGAGTGATAACACCGAGTGTTGAGTGATAACAGCAAGTGTTAAGTAATAACACCGACTGTTGAGTGATAACGTCGAGTGTTGAGTGATAACACCAAGTGTTGAGTGATAACATCGAGTGTTGAGTGATAACACCGAGTGTTGAGTGATAACATCGAGTGTTGAGTGATAACACCGAGTGTTGAGTGATAACATCGAGTGTTGAGTGATAACACCGAGTGTTGAGTGATAACACCGAGTGTTGAGTGATAACAACGAGTGTTGAGTGATAACACCGAGGGTTGAGTGATAACATCGATTGTTGAGTGATAACACCGAGTGTTGAGTGATAACATCGAGTGTTGAATGATAACACCGAGTGTTGAGTGATAACATCGAGTTTTGAGTGATAACATCTAGTGTTGAGTGATAACACCGAGTGTTGAGTGATAACACCGAGTGTTGAGTGATAGCACCGAGTGTTGAGTGATAACACCGAGTGTTGAGTGATAACACCGAATGTTGAGTGATAGCAACGAGTGTTGAGTGATAACACCGAATGTTGAGTGATAACCCCGAGTGTTGAGTTATAGCACAGAGTGTTGAGTTATAACACCGAGTGTTGAATGATAACACCGAGTGTTGAGTGATAACACCGAGTGTTGAGTGATAACACCGAGTGTTGAATGATAACATCGATTGTTGAGTGATAACACCGAGTGGTGAGTGATAACATCGAGTGTTGAATGATAACACCGAGTGTTCAGTGATAACACCGAGTGTTGAGTGATAACACCGAGGGTTGAGTGATAACATCGATTGTTGAGTGATAACACCGAGTGGTGAGTGATAACATCGAGTGTTGAGTGATAACACCGAGTGTTGAGTGATAACACCGAGTGTTGAATGATAACACCGAGTGTTGAGTGATAACATCGAGTGTTGAGTGATAACATCTAGTGTTGAGTGATAACACCGAGTGTTGAGTGATAACACCGAGTGTTGAGTGATAACACCGAGTGTGGAGTGATAACACCGAGTGTTGAGTGAGAGCCTCGAGTGTTGAGTGATAACACTGAGTGTTGAGTGATAGCACTGAGTGTTGAGTGATAACATCAAGTGTTGAGTGATAACACCGAGTGTTGAGTGATAACATCGAGTGTTGAGTGATAACACCGAGTGTTGAGTGATAACACCGAGTGTTGAGTGATAACATCAAGTGTTGATTGATAACACCGAGTGTTGAGTGATAACACCGAGTGTTGAGTGATAACACCGAGTGTTGAGTGATAGCACCGAGTGTTGAGTGATAACACCGAGTGTTGAGTGATAACACCGAATGTTGAGTGATAGCAACGAGTGTTGAGTGATAACACCGAATGTTGAGTGATAACACCGAGTGTTGAGTTATAGCACAGAGTGTTGAGTTATAACACCGAGTGTTGAATGATAACACCGAGTGTTGAGTTATAACACCGAGTGTTGAATGATAACACCGAGTGTTGAGTGATAACACCGAGTGTTGAGTGATAACACCGAGTGTTGAATGATAACATCGATTGTTGAGTGATAACACCGAGTGGTGAGTGATAACATCGAGTGTTGAATGATAACACCGAGTGTTCAGTGATAACACCGAGTGTTGAGTGATAACACCGAGAATTGAGTGATAACATCGATTGTTGAGTGATAACACCGAGTGGTGAGTGATAACATCGAGTGTTGAGTGATAACACCGAGTGTTGAGTGATAACACCGAGTGTTGAATGATAACACCGAGTGTTGAGTGATAACATCGAGTGTTGAGTGATAACATCTAGTGTTGAGTGATAACACCGAGTGTTGAGTGATAACACCGAGTGTTGAGTGATAACACCGAGTGTGGAGTGATAACACCGAGTGTTGAGTGAGAGCCTCGAGTGTTGAGTGATAACACTGAGTGTTGAGTGATAGCACTGAGTGTTGAGTGATAACATCAAGTGTTGAGTGATAACACCGAGTGTTGAGTGATAACATCGAGTGTTGAGTGATAACACCGAGTGTTGAGTGATAACACCGAGTGTTGAGTGATAACATCAAGTGTTGATTGATAACACCGAGTGTTGAGTGATAACACCGAGTGTTGAGTGATAACATCGATTGTTGAGTGATAACACCAAGTGTTGAGTGATAACACCGAGTGTTCAGTGATAACACCGAGTGTTGAGTGATAACACCGAATGTTGAATGATAACACCGAGTGTCGAGTGCTAGCACCGAGTGTTGAGTGATAACACCGAGTGTTGAGTGATAACACCGAGTGTTGAGTGATAACACCGAGTGTTGAATGATAACACCGAGTGTTGAGTGATAACATCGAGTGTTGAGTGATAACATCTAGTGTTGAGTGATAACACCGAGTGTTGAGTGATAACACCGAGTGTTGAGTGATAACACCGAGTGTGGAGTGATAACACCGAGTGTTGAGTGATAGCCTCGAGTGTTGAGTGATAACACTGAGTGTTGAATGATAGCACTGAGTGTTGAGTGATAACATCAAGTGTTGAGTGATAACACCGAGTGTTGAGTGATAACATCGAGTGTTGAGTGATAACACCGAGTGTTGAGTGATAACACCGAGTGTTGAGTGATAACATCAAGTGTTGATTGATAACACCGAGTGTTGAGTGATAACACCGAGTGTTGAGTGATAACATCGATTGTTGAGTGATAACACCAAGTGTTGAGTGATAACACCGAGTGTTCAGTGATAACACCGAGTGTTGAGTGATAACACCGAATGTTGAGTGATAACACCGAGTGTTGAGTGCTAGCACCGAGTGTTGTGTGATAACACCGAGTGTTGAGTGATAACACCGAGTGTTGAGTGATAACATCATGTGTTGAGTGATAACACCGAGTGTTGAGTGATAACACCGAGTGTTCAGTGATAACAGCGAGTGTTGAGTGATAACAGCGAGTGTTGAGTGATAACACAGAGTGTTGAGTGATAACATCGTGTGTTGAGTGATAACACCGAGTGTTGAGTGATAACACCGAGTGTTGAGTGATAGTACTGAGTGTTGAGTGATAACAGCGAGTGTTGAGTGATAACAGCGAGTGTTGAGTGATAACACCGAGTGTTGAGTGATAACACCGAGTGTTGAGTGATAACACCGAGTGTTGAGTGATAACATCAAGTGTTGAGTGATAACACCGAGTGTTGAGTGATAACACCGTGTGTTGAGTGATAGCACCGAGTGTTGAGTGATAACACCGAGTGTTGAGTGATAACACCGAATGTTGAGTGATAGCACCGAGTGTTGAGTGATAACACCGAATGTTGAGTGATAACACCGAGTGTTGAGTTATAGCACAGAGTGTTGAGTTATAACACCGAGTGTTGAATGATAACACCGAGTGTTGAGTGATAACACCGAGTGTTGAGTGATAACACCGAGTGTTGAATGATAACACTGAGTGTTGAAAGATAACACCGAGTGTTGAGTGATAACACCGAGTGTTGAGTGATAACATCGATTGTTGAGTGATAACACCCAGTGTTGAGTGATAACACCGAGTGTTCAGTGATAACACCGAGTGTTGAGTGATAACACCGAATGTTGAGTGATAACACCGAGTGTTGAGTGATAACATCGAGTGTTGAGTGATAACATCGAGTGTTGAGTGATAACACCGAGTGTTGAGTGATAACATCATGTGTTGAGTGATAACACCGAGTGTTGAGTGATAACACCGAGTGTTGAGTGATAACAGCGAGTGTTGAGTGATAACAGCGAGTGTTGAGTGATAACACAGAGTGTTGAGTGATAACATCGTGTGTTGAGTGATAACACCGAGTGTTGAGTGATAACACCGAGTGTTGAGTGATAGCACTGAGTGTTGAGTGATAACAGCGAGTGTTGAGTGATAACACCGAGTGTTGAGTGATAACACCGAGTGTTGAGTGATAACACCGAATGTTGAGTGATAGCACCGAGTGTTGAGCGATAACACCGAATGTTGAGTGATAACACCGAGTGTTGAGTTATAGCACAGAGTGTTGAGTGATAACACCGAATGTTGAGTGATAACACCGAGTGTTGAGTGATAGCACCGAGTGTTGAGTGATAACACCGAGTGTTGAATGATAACACCGAGTGTTGAGTGATAACACCGAGTGTTGATTGATAGCACCGAGTGTTGAGTGATAAAACCGAGTGTTGAATGATAACACCGAGTGTTGAGTGATAACACCGAGTGTTGAGTGATAACACCGAGTGTTGAGTGATAACACCGAGTGTTGAATGATAACACTGAGTGTTGAAAGATAACACCGAGTGTTGAGTGATAACACCGAGTGTTGAGTGATAACACCGAGTGTTGAGTGATAACAGCGAGTGTTGAGTGATAACACAGAGTGTTGAGTGATAACACCGAGTGTTGAGTGATAAAACCGAGTGTTGAGTGATAACATCGAGTGTTGAGTGATAACACCGAGTGTTGAGTGATAACACCGAGTGTTGAGTGATAGCACCGAGTGTTGAGTGATAACAGCGAGTGTTGAGTGATAACAGCGAGTGTTGAGTGATAATAGCGAGTGTTGAGTGATAACACCTAGTGTTGAGTGATAACACCGAGTGTTGAGTGATAACACCGAGTGTTGAGTGATAACACCGAGTGTTGAGTGATAACATCAAGTGTTGAGTGATAACACCGAGTGTTGAGTGATAACATCGAGTGTTGAGTGATAACACCGAGTGTTGAGTGATAACACCGAGTGTTGAGTGATAACATCAAGTGTTGATTGATAAAACCGAGTGTTGAGTGATAACACCGAGTGTTGAGTGATAACATCGATTGTTGAGTGATAACACCAAGTGTTGAGTGATAACACCGAGTGTTCAGTGATAACACCGAGTGTTGTGTGATAACACCGAATGTTGAGTGATAACACCGAGTGTTGAGTGCTAGCACCGAGTGTTGTGTGATAACACCGAGTGTTGAGTGATAACACCGAGTGTTGAGTGATAACATCATGTGTTGAGTGATAACACCGAGTGTTGAGTGATAACACCGAGTGTTGAGTGATAACAGCGAGTGTTGAGTGATAACAGCGAGTGTTGAGTGATAACACAGAGTGTTGAGTGATAACATCGTGTGTTGAGTGATAACACCGAGTGTTGAGTGATAACACCGAGTGTTGAGTGATAGTACTGAGTGTTGAGTGATAACAGCGAGTGTTGAGTGATAACAGCGAGTGTTGAGTGATAACACCGAGTGTTGAGTGATAACACCGAGTGATGAGTGATAACACCGAGTGTTGAGTGATAACATCAAGTGTTGAGTGATAACACCGAGTGTTGAGTGATAACACCGTGTGTTGAGTGATAGCACCGAGTGTTGAGTGATAACACCGAGTGTTGAGTGATAACACCGAATGTTGAGTGATAGCACCGAGTGTTGAGTGATAACATCGAGTGTTGAGTGATAACATCTAGTGTTGAGTGATAACACCGAGTGTTGAGTGATAACACCGAGTGTTGAGTGATAACACCGAGTGTGGAGTGATAACACCGAGTGTTGAGTGATAGCCTCGAGTGTTGAGTGATAACACTGAGTGTTGAGTGATAGCACTGAGTGTTGAGAGATAACATCAAGTGTTGAGTGATAACACCGAGTGTTGAGTGATAACATCGAGTGTTGAGTGATAACACCGAGTGTTGAGTGATAACACCGAGTGTTGAGTGATAACATCAAGTGTTGATTGATAACACCGAGTGTTGAGTGATAACACCGAGTGTTGAGTGATAACATCGATTGTTGAGTGATAACACCAAGTGTTGAGTGATAACACCGAGTGTTCAGTGATAACACCGAGTGTTGAGTGATAACACCAAATGTTGAGTGATAACACCGAGTGTTGAGTGCTAGCACCGAGTGTTGAGTGATAACACCGAGTGTTGAGTGATAACACCGAGTGTTGAGTGATAACATCATGTGTTGAGTGATAACACCGAGTGTTGAGTGATAACACCGAGTGTTGAGTGATAACAGCGAGTGTTGAGTGATAACAGTGAGTGTTGAGTGATAACACAGAGTGTTGAGTGATAACATCGTGTGTTGAGTGATAACACCGAGTGTTGAGTGATAACACCGAGTGTTGAGTGATAGCACTGAGTGTTGAGTGATAACAGCGAGTGTTGAGTGATAACAGCGAGTGTTGAGTGATAACACCGAGTGTTGAGTGATAACACCGAGTGTTGAGTGATAACACCGAGTGTTGAGTGATAACATCAAGTGTTGAGTGATAACACCGAGTGTTGAGTGATAACACCGAGTGTTGAGTGATAGCACCGAGTGTTGAGTGATAACACCGAGTGTTGAGTGATAACACCGAATGTTGAGTGATAGCAACGAGTGTTGAGTGATAACACCGAATGTTGAGTGATAACACCGAGTGTTGAGTTATAGCACAGAGTGTTGAGTTATAACACCGAGTGTTGAATGATAACACCGAGTGTTGAGTGATAACACCGAGTGTTGAGTGATAACACCGAGTGTTGAATGATAACATCGATTGTTGAGTGATAACACCGAGTGGTGAGTGATAACATCGAGTGTTGAATGATAACACCGAGTGTTGAGTGATAACACCGAGTGTTGAGTGATAACACCGAGGGTTGAGTGATAACATCGATTGTTGAGTGATAACACCGAGTGGTGAGTGATAACACCGAGTGTTGAATGATAACACCGAGTGTTGAGTGATAACATCGAGTGTTGAGTGATAACACCGAGTGTTGAGTGATAACACCGTGTGTTGAGTGATAGCACCGAGTGTTGAGTGATAACACCGAGTGTTGAGTGATAACACCGAATGTTGAGTGATAGCACCGAGTGTTGAGTGATAACATCGAGTGTTGAGTGATAACATCTAGTGTTGAGTGATAACACCGAGTGTTGAGTGATAACACCGAGTGTTGAGTGATAACACCGAGTGTGGAGTGATAACACCGAGTGTTGAGTGATAGCCTCGAGTGTTGAGTGATAACACTGAGTGTTGAGTGATAGCACTGAGTGTTGAGAGATCACATCAAGTGTTGAGTGATAACACCGAGTGTTGAGTGATAACATCGAGTGTTGAGTGATAACACCGAGTGTTGAGTGATAACACCGAGTGTTGAGTGATAACATCAAGTGTTAATTGATAACACCGAGTGTTGAGTGATAACACCGAGTGTTGAGTGATAACATCGATTGTTGAGTGATAACACCAAGTGTTGAGTGATAACACCGAGTGTTCAGTGATAACACCGAGTGTTGAGTGATAACACCAAATGTTGAGTGATAACACCGAGTGTTGAGTGCTAGCACCGAGTGTTGAGTGATAACACCGAGTGTTGAGTGATAACACCGAGTGTTGAGTGATAACATCATGTGTTGAGTGATAACACCGAGTGTTGAGTGATAACACCGAGTGTTGAGTGATAACAGCGAGTGTTGAGTGATAACAGTGAGTGTTGAGTGATAACACAGAGTGTTGAGTGATAACATCGTGTGTTGAGTGATAACACCGAGTGTTGAGTGATAACACCGAGTGTTGAGTGATAGCACTGAGTGTTGAGTGATAACAGCGAGTGTTGAGTGATAAATGCGAGTGTTGAGTGATAACACCGAGTGTTGAGTGATAACACCGAGTGTTGAGTGATAACACCGAGTGTTGAGTGATAACATCAAGTGTTGAGTGATAACACCGAGTGTTGAGTGATAACACCGAGTGTTGAGTGATAGCACCGAGTGTTGAGTGATAACACCGAGTGTTGAGTGATAACACCGAATGTTGAGTGATAGCAACGAGTGTTGAGTGATAACACCGAATGTTGAGTGATAACACCGAGTGTTGAGTTATAGCACAGAGTGTTGAGTTATAACACCGAGTGTTGAATGATAACACCGAGTGTTGAGTGATAACACCGAGTGTTGAGTGATAACACCGAGTGTTGAATGATAACATCGATTGTTGAGTGATAACACCGAGTGGTGAGTGATAACATCGAGTGTTGAATGATAACACCGAGTGTTGAGTGATAACACCGAGTGTTGAGTGATAACACCGAGGGTTGAGTGATAACATTGATTGTTGAGTGATAACACCGAGTGGTGAGTGATAACACCGAGTGTTGAATGATAACACCGAGTGTTGAGTGATAACATCGAGTGTTGAGTGATAACACCGAGTGTTGAGTGATAACACCGTGTGTTGAGTGATAGCACCGAGTGTTGAGTGATAACACCGAGTGTTGAGTGATAACACCGAATGTTGAGTGATAGCACCGAGTGTTGAGTGATAACATCGAGTGTTGAGTGATAACATCTAGTGTTGAGTGATAACACCGAGTGTTGAGTGATAACACCGAGTGTTGAGTGATAACACCGAGTGTGGAGTGATAACACCGAGTGTTGAGTGATAGCCTCGAGTGTTGAGTGATAACACTGAGTGTTGAGTGATAGCACTGAGTGTTGAGAGATAACATCAAGTGTTGAGTGATAACACCGAGTGTTGAGTGATAACATCGAGTGTTGAGTGATAACACCGAGTGTTGAGTGATAACACCGAGTGTTGAGTGATAACATCAAGTGTTAATTGATAACACCGAGTGTTGAGTGATAACACCGAGTGTTGAGTGATAACATCGATTGTTGAGTGATAACACCAAGTGTTGAGTGATAACACCGAGTGTTCAGTGATAACACCGAGTGTTGAGTGATAACACCAAATGTTGAGTGATAACACCGAGTGTTGAGTGCTAGCACCGAGTGTTGAGTGATAACACCGAGTGTTGAGTGATAACACCGAGTGTTGAGTGATAACATCATGTGTTGAGTGATAACACCGAGTGTTGAGTGATAACACCGAGTGTTGAGTGATAACAGCGAGTGTTGAGTGATAACAGTGAGTGTTGAGTGATAACACAGAGTGTTGAGTGATAACATCGTGTGTTGAGTGATAACACCGAGTGTTGAGTGATAACACCGAGTGTTGAGTGATAGCACTGAGTGTTGAGTGATAACAGCGAGTGTTGAGTGATAACAGCGAGTGTTGAGTGATAACACCGAGTGTTGAGTGATAACACCGAGTGTTGAGTGATAACACCGAGTGTTGAGTGATAACATCAAGTGTTGAGTGATAACACCGAGTGTTGAGTGATAACACCGAGTGTTGAGTGATAGCACCGAGTGTTGAGTGATAACACCGAGTGTTGAGTGATAACACCGAATGTTGAGTGATAGCAACGAGTGTTGAGTGATAACACCGAATGTTGAGTGATAACACCGAGTGTTGAGTTATAGCACAGAGTGTTGAGTTATAACACCGAGTGTTGAATGATAACACCGAGTGTTGAGTGATAACACCGAGTGTTGAGTGATAACACCGAGTGTTGAATGATAACATCGATTGTTGAGTGATAACACCGAGTGGTGAGTGATAACATCGAGTGTTGAATGATAACACCGAGTGTTGAGTGATAACACCGAGTGTTGAGTGATAACACCGAGGGTTGAGTGATAACATCGATTGTTGAGTGATAACACCGAGTGGTGAGTGATAACACCGAGTGTTGAATGATAACACCGAGTGTTGAGTGATAACATCGAGTGTTGAGTGATAACACCGAGTGTTGAGTGATAACACCGTGTGTTGAGTGATAGCACCGAGTGTTGAGTGATAACACCGAGTGTTGAGTGATAACACCGAATGTTGAGTGATAGCACCGAGTGTTGAGTGATAACATCGAGTGTTGAGTGATAACATCTAGTGTTGAGTGATAACACCGAGTGTTGAGTGATAACACCGAGTGTTGAGTGATAACACCGAGTGTGGAGTGATAACACCGAGTGTTGAGTGATAGCCTCGAGTGTTGAGTGATAACACTGAGTGTTGAGTGATAGCACTGAGTGTTGAGAGATCACATCAAGTGTTGAGTGATAACACCGAGTGTTGAGTGATAACATCGAGTGTTGAGTGATAACACCGAGTGTTGAGTGATAACACCGAGTGTTGAGTGATAACATCAAGTGTTAATTGATAACACCGAGTGTTGAGTGATAACACCGAGTGTTGAGTGATAACATCGATTGTTGAGTGATAACACCAAGTGTTGAGTGATAACACCGAGTGTTCAGTGATAACACCGAGTGTTGAGTGATAACACCAAATGTTGAGTGATAACACCGAGTGTTGAGTGCTAGCACCGAGTGTTGAGTGATAACACCGAGTGTTGAGTGATAACACCGAGTGTTGAGTGATAACATCATGTGTTGAGTGATAACACCGAGTGTTGAGTGATAACACCGAGTGTTGAGTGATAACAGCGAGTGTTGAGTGATAACAGTGAGTGTTGAGTGATAACACAGAGTGTTGAGTGATAACATCGTGTGTTGAGTGATAACACCGAGTGTTGAGTGATAACACCGAGTGTTGAGTGATAGCACTGAGTGTTGAGTGATAACAGCGAGTGTTGAGTGATAAATGCGAGTGTTGAGTGATAACACCGAGTGTTGAGTGATAACACCGAGTGTTGAGTGATAACACCGAGTGTTGAGTGATAACATCAAGTGTTGAGTGATAACACCGAGTGTTGAGTGATAACACCGAGTGTTGAGTGATAGCACCGAGTGTTGAGTGATAACACCGAGTGTTGAGTGATAACACCGAATGTTGAGTGATAGCAACGAGTGTTGAGTGATAACACCGAATGTTGAGTGATAACACCGAGTGTTGAGTTATAGCACAGAGTGTTGAGTTATAACACCGAGTGTTGAATGATAACACCGAGTGTTGAGTGATAACACCGAGTGTTGAGTGATAACACCGAGTGTTGAATGATAACATCGATTGTTGAGTGATAACACCGAGTGGTGAGTGATAACATCGAGTGTTGAATGATAACACCGAGTGTTGATTGATAACACCGAGTGTTGAGTGATAACACCGAGGGTTGAGTGATAACATCGATTGTTGAGTGATAACACCGAGTGGTGAGTGATAACACCGAGTGTTGAATGATAACACCGAGTGTTGAGTGATAACATCGAGTGTTGAGTGATAACATCTAGTGTTGAGTGATAACACCGAGTGTTGAGTGATAACACCGAGTGTTGAGTGATAACACCGAGTGTGGAGTGATAACACCGAGTGTTGAGTGAGAGCCTCGAGTGTTGAGTGATAACACTGAGTGTTGAGTGATAGCACTGAGTGTTGAGTGATAACATCAAGTGTTGAGTGATAACACCGAGTGTTGAGTGATAACATCGAGTGTTGAGTGATAACACCGAGTGTTGAGTGATAACACCGAGTGTTGAGTGATAACATCAAGTGTTGAGTGATAACACCGAGTGTTGAGTGATAACACCGAGTGTGGAGTGATAACACCGAGTGTTGAGTGAGAGCCTCGAGTGTTGAGTGATAACACTGAGTGTTGAGTGATAGCACTGAGTGTTGAGTGATAACATCAAGTGTTGAGTGATAACACCGAGTGTTGAGTGATAACATCGAGTGTTGAGTGATAACAGCGAGTGTTGAGTGATAACACAGAGTGTTGAGTGATAACATCGTGTGTTGAGTGATAACACCGAGTGTTGAGTGATAACACCGAGTGTTGAGTGATAGTACTGAGTGTTGAGTGATAACAGCGAGTGTTGAGTGATAACAGCGAGTGTTGAGTGATAACACCGAGTGTTGAGTGATAACACCGAGTGATGAGTGATAACACCGAGTGTTGAGTGATAACATCAAGTGTTGAGTGATAACACCGAGTGTTGAGTGATAACACCGTGTGTTGAGTGATAGCACCGAGTGTTGAGTGGTAACACCGAGTGTTGAGTGATAACACCGAATGTTGAGTGATAGCACCGAGTGTTGAGTGATAACATCGAGTGTTGAGTGATAACATCTAGTGTTGAGTGATAACACCGAGTGTTGAGTGATAACACCGAGTGTTGAGTGATAACACCGAGTGTGGAGTGATAACACCGAGTGTTGAGTGATAGCCTCGAGTGTTGAGTGATAACACTGAGTGTTGAGTGATAACACCGAGTGTTGAGTGATAACACCGAATGTTGAGTGATAGCAACGAGTGTTGAGTGATAACACCGAATGTTGAGTGATAACACAGAGTGTTGAGTTATAGCACAGAGTGTTGAGTTACAACACCGAGTGTTGAATGATAACACCGAGTGTTGAGTGATAACACCGAGTGTTGAGTGATAACACCGAGTGTTGAATGATAACATCGATTGTTGAGTGATAACACCGAGTGGTGAGTGATAACATCGAGTGTTGAATGATAACACCGAGTGTTGAGTGATAACACCGAGGGTTGAGTGATAACATCGATTGTTGAGTGATAACACCGAGTGGTGAGTGATAACACCGAGTGTTGAATGATAACACCGAGTGTTGAGTGATAACATCGAGTGTTGAGTGATAACATCTAGTGTTGAGTGATAACACCGAGTGTTGAGTGATAACACCGAGTGTTGAGTGATAACACCGAGTGTGGAGTGATAACACCGAGTGTTGAGTGAGAGCCTCGAGTGTTGAGTGATAACACTGAGTGTTGAGTGATAGCACTGAGTGTTGAGTGATAACATCAAGTGTTGAGTGATAACACCGAGTGTTTAGTGATAACATCGAGTGTTGAGTGATAACACCGAGTGTTGAGTGATAACACCGAGTGTTGAGTGATAACATCAAGTGTTGAGTGATAACACCGAGTGTTGAGTGATAACACCGAGTGTGGAGTGATAACACCGAGTGTTGAGTGAGAGCCTCGAGTGTTGAGTGATAACACTGAGTGTTGAGTGATAGCACTGAGTGTTGAGTGATAACATCAAGTGTTGAGTGATAACACCGAGTGTTGAGTGATAACATCGAGTGTTGAGTGATAACAGCGAGTGTTGAGTGATAACACAGAGTGTTGAGTGATAACATCGTGTGTTGAGTGATAACACCGAGTGTTGAGTGATAACACCGAGTGTTGAGTGATAGTACTGAGTGTTGAGTGATAACAGCGAGTGTTGAGTGATAACAGCGAGTGTTGAGTGATAACACCGAGTGTTGAGTGATAACACCGAGTGATGAGTGATAACACCGAGTGTTGAGTGATAACATCAAGTGTTGAGTGATAACACCGAGTGTTGAGTGATAACACCGTGTGTTGAGTGATAGCACCGAGTGTTGAGTGATAGCACCGAGTGTTGAGTGATAACATCGAGTGTTGAGTGATAACATCTAGTGTTGAGTGATAACACCGAGTGTTGAGTGATAACACCGAGTGTTGAGTGATAACACCGAGTGTGGAGTGATAACACCGAGTGTTGAGTGATAGCCTCGAGTGTTGAGTGATAACACTGAGTGTTGAGTGATAACACCGAGTGTTGAGTGATAGCACTGAGTGTTGAGTGATAACAGCGAGTGTTGAGTGATAACACCGAGTGTTGAGTGATAACACCGAGTGTTGAGTGATAACACCGAGTGTTGAGTGATAACACCGAGTGTTGAGTGATAACATCAAGTGTTGAGTGATAACACCGAGTGTTGAGTGATAGCACTGAGTGTTGAGAGATAACATCAAGTGTTGAGTGATAACACCGAGTGTTGAGTGATAACATCGAGTGTTGAGTGATAACACCGAGTGTTGAGTGATAACACCGAGTGTTGAGTGATAACATCAAGTGTTGATTGATAACACCGAGTGTTGAGTGATAACACCGAGTGTTGAGTGATAACATCGATTGTTGAGTGATAACACCGAGTGTTGAGTGATAACATCGATTGTTGAGTGATAACACCAAGTGTTGAGTGATAACACCGAGTGTTCAGTGATAACACCGAGTGTTGAGTGATAACATCGAGTGTTGAGTGATAACACCGAGTGTTGAGTGATAACACCGAGTGTTGAGTGATAACATCAAGTGTTGATTGATAACACCGAGTGTTGAGTGATAACACCGAGTGTTGAGTGATAACATCGATTGTTGAGTGATAACACCGAGTGTTGAGTGATAACATCGATTGTTGAGTGATAACACCAAGTGTTGAGTGATAACACCGAGTGTTCAGTGATAACACCGAGTGTTGAGTGATAACACCAAATGTTGAGTGATAACACCGAGTGTTGAGTGCTAGCACCGAGTGTTGAGTGATAACACCGAGTGTTGAGTGATAACACCGAGTGTTGAGTGATAACATCATGTGTTGAGTGATAACACCGAGTGTTGAGTGATAACACCGAGTGTTGAGTGATAACAGCGAGTGTTGAGTGATAACAGTGAGTGTTGAGTGATAACACAGAGTGTTGAGTGATAACATCGTGTGTTGAGTGATAACACCGAGTGTTGAGTGATAACACCGAGTGTTGAGTGATAGCACTGAGTGTTGAGTGATAACAGCGAGTGTTGAGTGATAACAGCGAGTGTTGAGTGATAACACCGAGTGTTGAGTGATAACACCGAGTGTTGAGTGATAACACCGAGTGTTGAGTGATAACATCAAGTGTTGAGTGATAACACCGAGTGTTGAGTGATAACACCGAGTGTTGAGTGATAGCACCGAGTGTTGAGTGATAACACCGAGTGTTGAGTGATAACACCGAGTGTTGAGTGATAACATCGATTGTTGAGTGATAACACCCAGTGTTGAGTGATAACACCGAGTGTTCAGTGATAACACCGAGTGTTGAGTGATAACACCGAATGTTGAGTGATAACATCGAGTGTTGAGTGATAACACCGAGTGTTGAGTGATAACACCGAGTGTTGAGTGATAACATCATGTGTTGAGTGATAACACCGAGTGTTGAGTGATAACACCGAGTGTTGAGTGATAACAGCGAGTGTTGAGTGATAACAGCGAGTGTTGAGTGATAACACAGAGTGTTGAGTGATAACATCGTGTGTTGAGTGATAACACCGAGTGTTGAGTGATAACACCGAGTGTTGAGTGATAGCACTGAGTGTTGAGTGATAACAGCGAGTGTTGAGTGATAACAGCGAGTGTTGAGTGATAACACCGAGTGTTGAGTGATAACACCGAGTGTTGAGTGATAACACCGAGTGTTGAGTGATAACATCAAGTGTTGAGTGATAACACCGAGTGTTGAGTGATAACACCGAGTGTTGAGTGATAACACCGAATGTTGAGTGATAGCACCGAGTGTTGAGTGATAACACCGAATGTTGAGTGATAACACCGAGTGTTGAGTTATAGCACAGAGTGTTGAGTGATAACACCGAATGTTGAGTGATAACACCGAATGTTGAGTGATAGCACCGAGTGTTGAGTGATAACACCGAGTGTTGAATGATAACACCGAGTGTTGAGTGATAACACCGAGTGTTGATTGATAGCACCGAGTGTTGAGTGATAAAACCGAGTGTTGAATGATAACACCGAGTGTTGAGTGATAACACCGAGTGTTGAGTGATAACACCGAGTGTTGAGTGATAACACCGAGTGTTGAATGATAACACTGAGTGTTGAAAGATAACACCGAGTGTTGAGTGATAACACCGAGTGTTGAGTGATAACAGCGAGTGTTGAGTGATAACAGCGAGTGTTGAGTGATAACACAGAGTGTTGAGTGATAACACCGAGTGTTGAGTGATAAAACCGAGTGTTGAGTGATAACATCGTGTGTTGGGTGATAACACCGAGTGTCGAGTGATAACACCGAGTGTTGAGTGATAGCACCGAGTGTTGAGTGATAACAGCGAGTGTTGAGTGATAACAGCGAGTGTTGAGTGATAATAGCGAGTGTTGAGTGATAACACCTAGTGTTGAGTGATAACACCGAGTGTTGAGTGATAACACCGAGTGTTGAGTGATAACACCGAGTGTTGAGTGATAACATCAAGTGTTGAGTGATAACACCGAGTGTTTAGTGATAACACCGAGTGTTGAGTGATAGCACCGAGTGTTGAGTGATAACACCGAGTGTTGAGTGATAACACCGAGTGTTTAGTGATAACACCGAGTGTTGAGTGATAGCACCGAGTGTTGAGTGATAACACCGAATGTTGAGTGATAACACCGAGTGTTGAGTTATAGCACAGAGTGTTGAGTGATAACACCGAATGTTGAGTGATAACACCGAGTGTTGAGTTATAGCACAGAGTGTTGAGTGATAACACCGAGTGTTGAATGATAACACCGAGTGTTGAGTGATAACACCGAGTGTTGAGTGATAGCATCGAGTGTTGAGTGATAACACCGAGTGTTGAATGATAACACCGAGTGTTGAGTGATAACACCGAGTGTTGAGTGATAACACCGAGTGTTGAATGATAACACCGAGTGTTGAGTGATAACACCGAGTGTTGAGTGATAGCACCGAGTGTTGAGTGATAACATCAAGTGTTGAGTGATAACACCGAGTGTTGAAAGATAACACCGAGTGTTGAGTGATAATGCCGAGTTTTGAGTGATAATACAGAGTGTTGAGTAATAGCACCGAGTGTTGAGTGATAACATCAAGTTTTGAGTGATAACACCGAGTGTTGAGTGATAACACCGAGTGTTTAGTGATAACACCGAGGGTTGAGTGATAACATCGATTGTTGAGTGATAACACCGAGTGTTGAGTGATAACACCGAATAGTTAGCGATAACACCGAGTGTAGACTGATAACAGCGAGTGTTGAGTGATATCACCGAGTGTTGAGTGATAACACCGAGTGTTGAGTGATAACACCGAGTGTTGAATGATAACACCGAGTGTTGAGTGATAACACCGAGTGTTGAGTGATAGCACCGAGTGTTGAGTGATAACATCAAGTGTTGAGTGATAACACCGAGTGTTGAAAGATAACACCGAGTGTTGAGTGATAATGCCGAGTTTTGAGTGATAATACAGAGTGTTGAGTAATAGCACCGAGTGTTGAGTGATAACATCAAGTTTTGAGTGATAACACCGAGTGTTGAGTGATAACACCGAGTGTTTAGTGATAACACCGAGGGTTGAGTGATAACATCGATTGTTGAGTGATAACACCGAGTGTTGAGTGATAACACCGAATAGTTAGCGATAACACCGAGTGTAGACTGATAACAGCGAGTGTTGAGTGATATCACCGAGTGTTGAGTGATAACACCGAGTGTTGAGTGATAACACCGAGTGTTGAATGATAACACCGAGTGTTGAGTGATAACACCGAGTGATGAGTGATAGCACCGAGTGTTGAGTGATAACATCAAGTGTTGAGTGATAACACCGAGTGTTGAAAGATAACACCGAGTGTTGAGTGATAATGCCGAGTTTTGAGTGATAATACAGAGTGTTGAGTAATAGCACCGAGTGTTGAGTGATAACATCAAGTTTTGAGTGATAACACCGAGTGTTGAGTGATAACACCGAGTGTTTAGTGATAACACCGAGGGTTGAGTGATAACATCGATTGTTGAGTGATAACACCGAGTGTTGAGTGATAACACCGAATAGTTAGTGATAACACCGAGTGTAGACTGATAACAGCGAGTGTTGAGTGATAACACCGAGTGTTGAGTGATAACACCGAGTGTTGAGTGATAACATCAAGTGTTGAGTAATAACACCGAGTGTTGAGTGATTACATCGAATGTTGAGTGATAACACCGAGTGTTGAGTGATAACATCGAGTGTTGAGTGATAACACCGAGTGTTGAGTGATAACACCGAGTGTTGAGTGATAACACCGAGTGTTGAGTGATAACACCGAGTGTTGAGTGATAACACCGAGTGTTGAGTGATAACACCGAGTGTTGAGTGATAACATCAAGTGTTGAGTGATAACACCGAGTGTTGAGTGATAACATCGATTGTTGAGTGATAACACCGAGTGTTGAGTGATAACACCGAGTGTTCAGTGTTAACACCGAGTGTTGAGTGATAACATCGAGTGTTGAGTGATAACATCTAGTGTTGAGTGATAACACCGAGTGTTGAGTGATATGAGAGTCACATTCTCTCATATAAAATAAGCATCTCATATCTGCCTGAACGCTACGTGTGTTAATTGCTTTGCAAGAATGAAAAACTACCTTATATTAGGTACTCTTACAAACCCATTGTGCCTTTAAGTAAATAAATAAATAACTAAAAAAAAAAAAAAATTAATTAAAATAAAAAATAAATAAATAAAAGACTCAGACTTATATTCTAACATGAACTGAAACATTTTGCAAGTTAAACATCAGATATGAAAATATTGAAGGCAAGTGCGGATAGCCTCCTTACCGGAAGTGTCCACACAGGCATTAAAGGAAATACGAATATGGCAGGAAATATCACTGGGAACCCAGCAAAACTCAACCTCAAAACTGCTAGAGATGAGAAACAAACAATATTTGATTTCTACTACCACAGGATGTATAGGGTTGAAAGATGCCAAAGCAATGAGAGCACTATGAGAGTCAACCACGAAAACAATGTCCGCTGACGACAGAAAAACAATCGACGAAGGGCATACAAGATAGCATTCAGAAAATCAAACTAATATACCATTGATATATATCAATGAGACAATTCACTGGACTGTGAGGTGGGGTGCGAACCCTCGACCAAGGAATTACCAGCCTCATGCTCTGCCACTGTACAACTGCTGACTTGATAAGTCATACAACCAGATTTCTTCTGAAATCAGTTGTATGGTGTAGAACTACTACTATGCCCTTCACCTAAGTGCTTGGTGGTCATGTATAAAACTTGGACTGGCTTCAGGAGGGTCTTCCAAGCTCCTGTAATTTCAGATGAAATTCGGCTGAATGACTTTTTTTTAAGTCACAGTGGTACAGTGGCAGAGTATTTGCCTGGTAATGCCTTGGTCGCTAGTTCGCGTTGCTTCGCAGCCCCAGTCGTTTTTCTTATAGCATACAGTTCATATAGGTTTGGTCTGGAAAGACAACAGAGTATCCAACACCGTTGGCAGACCTGAATGCATTCTTAAAGAGGGCCACAGAATGCAGTGTGAATAAAAATGTTCAATGAAAAGGTGTTTCAGAACATGGAGGGGTAGATGCTTTTACCTTAAGGGTCCAAGACTTGCAAAACTTCACAAGTGGGACCCACCAAGGAAGTAAGAATGGAATCACACAAGAAGAGACATTGTCTACACAAACTGAGAGAAAGCGTGACATCTGAATACAAAAAAGAAGATGGTGAAAGGGAACCACCAGAGGGCCAACAACCTGAGCATGGGAAAAGCGAGAATGGGGATGTTGCAGAGACCTCGGGAAGTAAGGAACGCTTATCGATTTCGATTATCCTGGAGCGACAAGACGTCCATTTCATGATAGGGGAAATTATCTTCCTATATATTTTCTCTTGATAGGGGATGAACAAAAGTCACCAGAGCTGAGGCACAACCCTGAGAAGGAAGTATGGGACAAAACTTTGGGGTGAGAGCATTAGAACATTCAGCTCAGAAGTAAAATATATGGGGAGGCCAAGACAAACTAATGTCAAAGATTAACCCCAAAAGTTTAGCATAATTTTTGTACAGAAGGGGACTGCCATAGAGTAACAAAGGGCGACGAAGGTGACTTCCTTTCGAGTAACTCTCTCTCTCCCACTCTCTCTCTCTCTCTCTCTCTCTCTCTCTCTCTCTCTCTCTCTCTCTCTCTCTCTCTCTCTCTCTCTCTCTCTCTCTCTCTCTCTCCCCACTCTGCCTTCTGACAAATCCTATCACGGCACAACTAGGAACAGGGTAAAGCATGACAGCCAGAGGTAACAGGGGAACAGGGAAAAGTCCAGGTGACGAAATGAAGGAAATGTTGGCCCAGTTTTTGGAGGACATCAAGAGTGAGATGCAGTAAATGATGCAGGAAATGAAGAATGAAATATGCGACCTAAAAAGGAAGCTGACAGCAGCAAAGGAGGAGATTAGTGCCCTCAAAGAGAACAGTATCGATGCTGAGACTCAGATAACCACCCAGGGAGAAGGTGGTAATTGTATTTTGGAAGAGAATGCCACAATAAAAGCAACATTTGCAGAAATGCTACAAAAAAATCTGAAGTAATGTCTGCAGTGATGGAGGTAGCCATGAAAGCAGCTACCTCACAGGAAGTGGCACGCTCCACTACCCAGTTGCTGGAAAGGAAAAGATCAGTGGTAGCTGTGGGTATTAAAGACAGGAAGGCTCTAATAGGAAAGAGTGGAATGATAAAGTCAAAGCGGCAGTGAATGAAATACTGAAGGCACTAGACATGGAAGGAGCTGAGCATAGCATTGAGAATGTTTTCAGGCTAGGCTGGCACAAAAAAGACCAAGACCATGTGTGAAAGATAGTGTTTGCAAACGAGAACACAAAGGAGATGATTCTAACAAAGAAATGCCACCTGCAACATGTGGGAGAATTAAAAAAAGTATTCCTCCAAAGGGACATGATGAGGGAGGAGAGGGCCATGGCAGCAGAAGCAAGGAAGAAGCGCAGGGCGAGAGGGGAAAACCAGGAAATCACAGCTCCCAACACATCATGCCCAGAGGTGAAGGGGGAAACCCACAACCAGCTACCCAGTAACACCAGCAGGGAGGGCAATCCCACCACCCTCCTCTGCATAGAAACCCCCCTACCCCAAACCCTCCCTGCCCCCACTCAAATACTCAGCCAAATCTCCCTCCCCCCACACCCAATCCCCACCCTTCTACCCCTCCCCTCCTCCCGCCAAGTTCCCCCTCCCCAACCTTTCCTTCCTCTCCTTCGTCCCCTTTCACCCCATACCCTCCCTGTCCCTCCCCTTCACTTGACCCCCCCCACCCCTCATCTCAGTGTCATCTGCGACCCTGTTATCCACCTCACAAATCCTCACGCCCATGGAACAGCTTCCCCCACCAGCAGAACACTCATCAAGGAGGCGATTTAAGAAGGGACAGAAGAAAGTGAGCCTCAAGGCAATGTACACTAACATAGATGGAATTACAAATAAAGCAAATGAACTTGGAGAATAGGTGATAAAGGAAAACCCAGACATAATAGCTCTCACAGAAACAAAGCTAACGAAAACCATAACAAATGCAGTGTTCCCACAGGACTATTATGTTATGAGGAAAGAGAGAGAAGGAAGAGGTGGTGGTGGTGTAGCCCTGCTGGAAAGAAAAGGCTGGAAATTTGAGGAGATGGTTGTTCAGGGATGTGAAGGTTTCAGTGACTACATAACAGGTACAATAACAACTGGAGGGTAAAAAACTATAGTCATAGTCATATATAATCCACCACCAAATGACAGAAGACCCAGACAGGAATATGATAGAAACAACATGGCCACCATTAACATAATAGAGAAAGCAGCTTCTGTTGCTAGCAGGAATGGATTTGGACTACTAATCATGGGAGACTTCAACCATGGGAAGATAGATTAGGAGAACAGAGACCCACATGGAGGACCAGAAACATGGAGAGCTAAGCTGCTGGACGTGGCAACAAGAAACTTTCTAAGCCAGCACATCAAGGAACCAACAAGAATGAGAGGAGAATGCAGGCGATGAGTCACAATAACGTGGCTAAAGTATGTTGACCAGACCACACACTAGAAGTTGAAGGGACGACGACGTTTCGGTCCGTCCTGGACCATTCTCAAGTCGATTGTGGCAAAGATGAACCAGCAATGCTTGATTTGATAGATCCCAAAATGAGTGGGATATATGGGAAGTCAAGATGGAAGCACCCTTGGGAATGAGTGATCACAGTGTATTGAACTTTGAGTACCTGGTAGAGCTAGGAATTATCTCCCCCCCAAAAAGAACTAGATGAACAAAAGGCCGACAAACCGAAAGGGTAATTATTAGATGAGAGGTTTCCTAACGGATATAAGATTGGACACAGACCTCAGAGCTAAGTCTGCAAAAGATATGATGGACTATGTCACCTAAAAGTGTCCGGAGCCAGTAAGCAGGTACATCCCGGCCCAAAAGGAAAAATCTGAGAAGCAAAAGAAGAATCCATGGTATAATAGGGCATGTATGGAAGCAACGAAACTGAACAAAAGGGCGTGGAGGAACTTCCGGAATAACAGAACACTATAAAGCAGAGAGAGAGAGAGATACCAGAGAACCAGGAATGAGTATGTCAGGGTGAGAAGAATAGCTGAGAAAAGTTATGAAAATGATATTACAAACAAAGCCAAAACCGAACCAAAGCTACTCCACAGTCACATCAGAGGGAAAACAACAGTGAAAGAACAGGTAGTGAAACTTAGAACAGGCGAGGACAGGTATACAGAGAATGACAAAGAGGTGTGTGAAGAACTCAACAAGAGGTTCCAGGAGGTCTTCACAACAGAACAAGGTGAGGTCACTGTGCTAGGAGAAAGGGAAGTAAACCAGGCGGCCTTGAAAGGGTTCGAAATTACGAGAGAGGAGGTCAAGAGACACCTGCTGGATCTGGATGATAGAAAGGCTGTTGGTGCAGACGGGATCTCGCCATGGGTACTGAAAGAGTGTGCAGAGGCACTTTGCTTGCCATTCTCCATAGTGTATAGTAGGTCACTGAAGACGGGAGACCATCCAGAAATATGGAAGACGGCGAATGTGGACCCAATATATAAAAGTGCGACAAGCAACAGGCACTGAACTACAGGCCAGTGTCCTTGACTTGTATACCATGCAAGGTGATGGAGAAGACTGTGAGAAAAACCCTGGTATCACATCTGGAGAGAAGGGACTTCGTGACAAATCGCCAACATGGGTTCAAAGAGGGTAAATCTTGCCTGACTGGTTTAATAGAATTCTACGACCAGGTGACAAAGATTAAGCAAGAAAGAGAGAGCTGGGCGGACTGCATTTTCTTGGATTGTCGGAAAGCCTTTGGCACAGTACCGCATAAGAGGCTGGTACATAAGCTGGAGAGACAGGCAGGTGTGGCTGGTAAGATGCTCCAGTGGATAAGGGAGTACCTTAGCAGAGAGTTACGGTGAGAGGTGAGACCCCGATTGGCGTGAAGTCACCAGTGGAGACCCACAGGGCTCTGTACTCGGTCTTATCTTGTATCTGATATATGTAAATGATCTTCCGGAGGGTATAGATTCATTTCTCTCAATGTTTGTGGACGATGCCAAAATTATGAGAAGAATTAAGATAGAAGAGGACTGTTTGAGGCTTCAAGAAAACCTGGACAAACTGCAGGAATGGTCGAACAAATGGTTGTTAGAGTTTAACCCAACCAAATGTAATGTAATGAAGATAGGTGTAGGGAGCAGGAGGCCAAATACGAGGTATTATCTGGGAGAGGAAATTCTTCAGGAGTCAGAGAAAGAAAAAGACTTGGGAGTTGATATCACGCCAGACCTGTCTTCTGCAGCACATATCAAGAGGATAACATCAGCGGCATATGCCAGGCTGGCCAACATACGAACGGCATTCAGAAATTTGTGTAAAGAATCATTCAGAACTTTGTATACCACATATGTCAGGCCAATCCTGGAGTATGCAGCCCCAGCATGGAGTCCATATCTAGTCAAGGATAAGACTAAATTGGAAAAGGTTCAAAGATTTGCCACCAGAATAGTACCCGAGCTGAGAGGTATGAGCTACGATGAGAGACTACGGGAATTAAACCTCACTTCGCTGGAAGACAGAAGAGTTAAGAGGGACATGATCACCACATTCAAGATTCTCAAGGGAATTGATAGGGTAGATAAAGACAGGTTATTTAACACAAGGGACACGCGCACAAGGGGACACAGGTGGAAACTGAGCGCCCAAATGAGCCACAGAGATATTAGAAAAACTTTTTTAGTATCAGAGTTGTTGACAAATGGAATGCATTAGGAAGTGATGTGGTGGAGGCTGACTCCATACACAGTTTCAAGTGTAGATATGATAGAGCCCAATAGGCTCAGGAATCTGTACACCAGTTGATTGACGGTTGAGAGGCGGGACCAAAGAGCCAGAGCTCAACCCCCGCAAACACAACTAGGTGAGTACAACTAGGTGAGTACATACGCATAAAGAGTAAGAAGATAGTAAGAAGAAATAAAAGAAAAAGTGAGACAGACCCAGACATAGTGGCAATAGTGGAAACTAAAATAAATGGCATGATCTTGGACGCAATCTTTCCAGAGGGGTACCAGGTGATGAGAAAAGAAAGGACACAGAGACAGGGAGGAGGAGTTGCACTCCTAATAAAGCCGAAATGGAAGTTTGATGAGCTGGAAAAGCCGGGTACCAATGAAAGCACGAACTCCATACATGGAACTCTGACAGTGGATGGGAAGAAGATTGTAATCTTGTTACTCTACAATCCCCCACCAATCAGTAGAAGTCCCAGGCAGGAGTATGAGGACAGCAACAAGGCATGTATAGATGAACTGCAGAGGGCAGCAACTATAGCGCATAGAATGATAGCGAAGCTGCTGGTCATGGGAGACCTAAATCATGGAGAGATAGATTGGGAAACGAAGAATCCCCATGGCTGGGAGGAGACCTGGGGAGCGAAGCTAGTAGACGTTATTGACAGGAATTTCCTAACATAGCATTTGAAGGAAGACACTAGGGAAAGAAGAGGGGATACGCCCAACCTATTAGACCTCGTTTTCACCCAGAATGTAGAAGACATTGAGCATTTAGAACATGAAATACCACTAGGAGCCAGTGACCATTGTGTCCTAGTCTTTGACTACATGATGGAGCTTAAAATTGCGACCAAAGGACAAGTCGTCCGAGTAAGGAAACTTGATTACAGAAGAGGGGACTACAGAAGGATAAGGGACTACTTGGGAGAAGTGCAGTGGGAGGAAGAAATTAGAGGAAAAGCAGTGCAAGATATGATGAACCAAGTCATATGGAAATGCAAGGAGGCTGAAGAGAGATTTATTTCAACAGTAAAGGAAAAACGCAGGAGGGAATATAATAACCCATGGTTTAATAGACAGTGTCAGGAAGCAAAAGTGAGAAGCAGGAGGGAGTGGAGGAAGTAAAGAAGACAAAGGACAGAGGAAAACAGGATTAGATGTAACAGAGCTAGGAACGATAACATTAACATAAGACGAGTGTCAGAAAGAAATTATGAGAATGATATTGCAATCAAAGCGAAAAAGCAACCTAAATTACTACATAGCCATATAAGAAGGAAGATGTCGGTAGATGACCAAGTGACAAGACTGAGGAAAACAGAAGGGGCATATACAGAAAGCGACAAGGAAATCTGTGAGGTACTGAATGCAAGTTTCCATGGAGTGTTCACAACCGAGCCTGAGCAGCTACCATTGTTAGACGAGATTACCCTAGATGGAAGACTATCAGATATAGAGGTGACAGCAGAGGAGGTAATGAAACAGTTGACAACACTGGATGCAACTAAAGCGGTTGACCAGACAAAGTATCACCATGGATACTAAAAGAGGCAGTGCAGGCTCTCAGCGTGCCTCTGGCAATGATCTTTAATGAGTCACTTAGGTCGGGAGAATTGCCCAGTTGCTGGAAGGAGGCAAATGTCGTACCGATTTTCAAGAAAGGTGATAGGGAGGAGGCACTTAACTACAGACCCGTATCACTGACAAGCATCCCCTGCAAAATACTTGAAAGAATAATTAGGCTAAGATTTGTTGAGCACCTGGAGAGCATTGGGTTTGTAAACAAGCACCAACATGGGTTCTGGACAGGGAAATCATGCCTAACAAACCTTTTAGAATTCTATGACAAAGTAACAAGGATAAGGCAGGACAGAGAAGGCTGGGCAGACTGCATATTTCTTGACTGCCAAAAGGCCTTTGATACATTACCGCACATGAGACTGCTTTACAAACTTGAGAGGCAGGCAGGAGTAAGCGGAAAGGCCCTAGCATGGGTAAGGAACTACCTAACAGGAAGGAGCCAGAGGGTAATGGTAAGGGGCGAGAAGTCAGACTGGCGAACAGTAACGAGTGGAGTACCTCAAGGATCGGTGCTGGGCCCAATCCTATTTCTAATTTACGTAAATGATATGTTTACAGGAGTGGAATCATACATGTCAATGTTTGCGGATGATGCAAAATTAATGAGAAGAGTTGTGACAGATGAGGATTGTAGGATCCTCCAAGAGGACTTAAACAGGTTGCAGAGATGGTCAGGGAAATGGCTACTGGAGTTCAACACTAGTAAATGTAAAGTTATGGAAATGGGATCAGGTGATAGACGACCAAAAGGACAGTACACAATGAAGGGGAACTGCCTACCAGTAACGATTCGAGAAAGAGACTAATCTAACTTATGAGGTACATATAAATAGGATAACGACAGCAGCGTACTCTACACTGGCGAAAATTAGAACTTCATTCAGAAACCTAAGTGAGGAGGCTTTTAGGGCGCTTTACACTGCCTACGTGAGACCAGTCTTAGAATATGCCGTGCCATCCTGGAGCCCCCACCTGAAGAAACACATAAGGAAACTAGAGAAGGTTCAGAGGTTTGCGACGAGGCTTGTCCCAGAGTTACGAGGGATGGGATATGAAGAACGTCTGAGGGAACTGAACCTTACGACACTAGAGAAAAGAAGGGAGAGAGGAGATATGATAGGAACATATAAAATACTCAGGGGAATTGACAAAGTGGAAATAGATGAAATGTTTTCAAGTAATAATTACAGAACGAGGGGACATGGATGGAAACTGGAAACCCAGATGAGTCACAGAGATGTTAGGAAGTTTTCTTTTAGCGTGAGATTAGTGGAAAAATGGAATGCACTTGGGGAACAGGTTGTGGAAGCAAACTCTATTCATAATTTTAAAATTAGGTATGATAGGGAAATGGGACAGAAGTCATTGCTGTAAACAACCGATGGCTAGAAAGGCGGGATCCAAGAGTCAATGCTCGATCTTGCAAGCACAAATAGGTGAGTACACACACGCACACACACACACACACACACACACACACACACACACACACACACACACACACACACACACACACACACACACACACACACATACACACACACACAGAGCAAGGAGAAATTCCAGAGATAAGAGAGGGAATAGTTAACCAGGAACCACTGGAAGAGTTTGAGATTATCAGTGAGGAAGTAAGGAAACTTTTACTATAGTTGGATGTGACAAAGGCTATAGGCCGAGATAAAATCTCCCCTTGGATACTAAAGGCAGAAGCAGAACTACTGTGCCTACCACTCTCCATAGTGTATAACAAATCACTGGCAAAAGGGGAACTGCCAGAAATTTGGAAAGCAGCTAATGTAGGCCCGATATACAAGAAAGGGGATAGACAGGAGGCACTGAACCACAGGCCAGTGAACCTAACTTGCATACCATGCAAGCTGATTGAGAAGATTGTGCGGAAAAAAGCTAGTGGAACATCTGGAGCGAAGGAACTTTGTAACACAGCATGAACATGGGTTCAGGGATGGCAGGTCCTGCCTCACAGGGTTAACTGAATTCAACGACAAGGCAACAAAAATCAGGCAAGAAAGAGAGGGGTGGGCAGACTGCATATTTTTTGATTGTCAGAAAGCCTTTGACACAGTACGGCACAAGACGGCCAGTGAAAAAGCTGGAGATGCAGGCTGGAGTGAAAGGGAAGGTACTCCATTGGATAAGAGAGCACCTAAGCAACAGAAGACAAAGAGTCACTGTGAGGGGTGAGGTCTCAGATTGGTGAGAAGTTACAAGTGGCGTCCCGCAGGGGTCAGTCCTCAGACCTATACTGTTTCTGATATATCTAAATGATATCACAGAGGGTATAGACTCGTTTCTCTCACCTTTTGCTGATGATGCAAAAATTATGAGGAGGATTGAAACAGGATGATAGTAGGAGGCTACAAGATGACCTAGACAGACTGAATGAATGTTCCAACAAATGGCTGCTAAAGTTCAACCTGAGTAAATGTAAAGTAATGAAACTAGGCGGTGGAAACACGAGGCCAGTCATAGGATGCAGAATGGGAGATGAGGTACTTCATGAAACGGACAGAGAGAAAGATCAAGAAGTTGATATCACACCAAACCTGTCTCCTGGAGCCCACATAAAAAGAATTACGTCTGCGGCATATTCGAGGCTGGCTAACATCAGAAAGCCTTTAGGAACCTGTGTAAGGAATCATTCAAAATCTTGTATACCACATATGAAAGACAAATCCTGGAGTATGCGGCCCCAGCATGAAACCCGTATCTTGTCAAGCGCAAGACGAAGCTGGAAAAAGTTCAGAGGTATGCCACTGGACTAGTCCCAGAACTAAAAGGCATGAGTTACGAGGAAAGGCTGCGGGAAATGCACCTTACGACACTGGAAGACAGAAGAGTAAGGGGAGACATAATTACAACCTACAAAATCCTCACGGGAATTGACAGGGGTAGACAAGGATAAACTATTCAACACTGGTTGTATGCGAACAAGGGGACACAGGTGGAAACTGAGTACCCAAATGAGCCACAGGAACGTTAGAAAGAACTTTTTCAGTGTCAGAGTAGTTAACAGGTGGAATGCATTAGGCGGTGATGTGGTGGAGGCTGATTCCATACACAGTTTCAAATGTAGATGTGATAGAACCCCTGATAGATGGCTCAGGAATCTGTACACCAGTTGATTGACGATTGAGAGGCGGGACCAAAGAGCCAAAGCTTAACCCCCGCAAGCATAAATTGGTGAGTACAAATAGATGGGTGAGTACACCCACATCACCTTATGGTGGAGGCAGACTCCATACACAGTTTCAAATGTTGATATGATAGAGCCCAGTAGGCTCAGGAATCTGTACATTAGTTGATTAACAGTTGAAAGGCGGGACCAAAGAGCCGAAGCTTAATCCCTGCAATCACAACTAGGTGAGTACACACTGTTTTGCCCTGAGGGGGTTGGGGATTTTGGGGCTTTAACCTCCAAAAGAGATCTGTGGTTGTTGCACCAGACTGTTGCTTGCGTACAGGCGGACAATGGGCGCTGGTAGCTGAGTGGACAGCGCGCGGGACTCGTAATCCAGTTCGATTCCCGGGTTCGATTCGCCGACCCGGGTTCGATTCGCCGGCCTGGATTCGATTCCCGGCCCCTGCGAGGAACAATGGGCAGTGTTTCTTGCACCCTGATGCCGCTGTTACCTAGCAGTAAATAGGTACCTGGGAGTTAGATAGCTGTTACGGGCTGCTTCCTGACGGGGGGGGGGGGGGATTGAAAACAAAACTAGTTAGTTAGTAGTTAGTAACACTTGATTTATTGATAGTTGAGATGCAGGCTGAAAGAGCAGAGCTCAATCCCCGCAAGCACAACTAGGTGAATACAACGTCCCCAATCACTCCCTGACGGAACAACCAACCATCCTCGGCAGCCACACTTCCACTACCGTCGGTCGACCAGCAATGGACACTAGAGTGCTTGTAGTTTACCTAGGAGATCACCCTGTACACCTCTTGATCTCGGAAAGGGGTTCAGTATCACACACTTAAGAGTGCGGCTCCAAATCTGGCCTCGTTGTCTTGTGTACACACACTCTACTCGAGCCGCAGTGACTTCCCACTCTCTCTTTGTTTAGAATGATCTCCTATATTCCCCTTTCGTGAATTAGTATCCTTTCCACAGCCATGACCCTCTCTCTCTCTCGCTTTCTGGGACACTTAATCAGGACAAGAGCAAAAGCCAGCTAACATATACACTTAATGAAAAAAAAAAAACACAATGCAAACACAAAGACAGAAAACATACACAATGCATGACATAAAAAAGAACATTATCATACGACACTCTAACTTGCCACAACCCGGAAGCATTCCAATATCATATCCTGACCTAACTAACTGTCCATATCAAGTGGCTGCTCAACTCTTGGCTTACCGCTTACTACTCCCTCACTACATGGGGGTTAAATCCTGTCACTACATTATTATATTCTCAGCCCTAAAAAGTATATGAAACTCAGCTTGGAGCTGAAACACCAGAAACATCGTCATATAAATATTCCCCAACAAAAGAAAAAATCAGTCTCTCTCCTTACACTGCGTCTTACATGCCAATGAGCATTCAATACTCCCCTTATACATTCCTGTGTATCCTCCATGAACCTCTGTTCTGCTCCTAGAGGCTCACTCCCAATATATATCTCTATGTCCTCCAAAATATTAGGAAAGGCCCTTCTGCAGCTCTCCCAATCTGCTGCACAACGAAGTCCTAATCCAACAACAATGATGCTTCACCACTGATTCCACAGAGCCACGTGTAATTCCTCAACGCTGCTTGACATCTACTCCTCACTATGGAGTTCTGCTCTAATACAGAGTTCAGCATACACTTCTTCTTGAGTCCCTAAGTTCTTCCATTAACTTCTTCCCTGGTTTCGAAGTTCCTCCATCGACATTTTCTCTAACCTTAAAGTATTTTCACGAACTCCTACCCAAACAAACCTGCAATTCCATTACCATGCCAATAAAAATATTTTCCAAACAGAACATAAAGAATAAACTAAATCCCAGCATTAAATTTCGCCCTTCAATGCCACACCGCATCGACTGACTGTGGGGGGTATTCCCCCAAACTGGAAGGGTCCAAGCGAGGGACATGTCTTGACACGCTGCCAGGAGCTTCCTCTCAGGCCACGCTGCTGGGGCCTCCACTTCCTCAGCTGCACCTTGACCACCATTGAGAGAAGATGTACCACTCCTCTCTCCAGCATGTCCTCCGAACTCAAACTCCTTATTTTAGCTCACTGTCTTAAAAAATATATATTCTAAATACTCATATGTCCATAATGATTGCTGGGTACACTATCAAGCACTGATAGCTGCCCCTGACAAAAGATTAATGAGCTTATCGCAGATTTTGATGCTCGGGGTGCTCAGCTCCATCACTCTCCAAAATTGCTTCCTCTCTAAGACTTCCAATAAAGTTTCTTAATGTCTGCCTCGCAGCTCTTCTGCTCCTGACTTGAGCTCACACGTCCGGCAGGCTTCATACTTCACACCAAGACACCTGCTAATCTTCTTCCCCCAGAGAAAATCACTATTTAGAGTTCCACACAGGTACAATCACCACTTGGCTTGAGACTGTCTCCAAACCTTCATAAATACTGGGAGGTAACGGGTGTCGCACCCATGACAGCTTCTTCTGCAGTTATGCACTGTAGTCGTCACTCAAACACTGAATCCAGGGCCATATTCCTCTATATTCCTAGGACACTAGAACGCTTGTCCACCTCTTACAACTGCGGCAACACAAGTGAAGTCACGACGTCCTGGTAGCTAGCGTCACGTCACCAAAATATCGATATATTTCATGTCACTCATTATCAGCGCCCATCTTTTACTAGCACTTTAGCATACCCAGTGCGCCACCCCTCAACGATGCGATTTGGGTCCCAGCGTTTCACGGGAGCGCGCGTTAATTCTGAAAAGTGTATACTCTCTTCAACTTTGTCACCTCAATTCTCGTCCTACGAGATTAAATTTGGTATCATTGTGTTCACAATAGAATTCTCTATAGCACTAAATGCATATAAGCACTTATAGATACTATAGCACTTATAAATGCATATAAACTCCCAAAGCCCGGCTGATTACCCGCAGCAAACAGAAAGTGCGAACGAGTTACCCAGGAGCGCGCAAAAGCGATAAAATGTGTTCACTCTTTTCATTCTTGTTACCTCAATTTTCGTCCTAGGTCTTTCATTTTGGTATCAATGGGTTCGCAATAGAATTCTCCAGAGGAACATTAGCATATAAAATAAAAAACTTTATCACGCTCTACCCACCGACGAGTTGAAGACGAGCCACGCGTTAACCGCGAGTGAGCGCCCAGACGCCTTCCAGCTACACTCCCAATTCCTGACCACAAATGTTTAGTATTTAGTATTTTAGTATATGTAGTATTATAGTTTAGTATTTTTTGTGTAGTAGTTGTACATCACATAAGCATTGTATATAGCCATTTGCACAAAATAGAAGGTCATTCTCTTCGTCCATTTGTGAGTTTTCCTTATGAAGAGATAATATATGATCATTTGGTCAAAGTGATCAACGCCTTTCATGTTTGTATTGTAGTCACAGATTGCATTCGGCTTGTTGACAGTTACCAAACAGTCCCAAAAAAATCGGATAAAAACCTGATTTTTGGCAATTATTTTAGTGGACGACGCAGCATTGCGTCATCCCCGGACGAAAGTGATAGTATCCGAGATTACTCAATGACATATATTCAATCATTTAATATATACATATTTCCTCTGATCTCTCAAGCTTAGGTCAGGTAAGTAGAATACCTCTCAGCAGGTAGATTCGTTCCTCAGGCTACCTGGGGTCATAACAACACACACAACCACAATGCATACAAAGAGACCAGAAATGAGTACACATAAACTAGGAGAGTGGCAGAGAAACAATATGAGAATAACATTGCATACAAAGCCAAGTCCGAACCAAAACTGTTCTATTGTTATATCAGGAGGAAGATGACTGTCAATGAACCCATAATTAGAATTGACAAAAGTGAGGGAGGACAGACGGAAAATTGTTAGGAAGGTATGCGAGGAACTTAATTCACTATCTTAATGTGTCAACAACAACTTTCAGGAAGTATTCAAGCTGGAGCCTTATTTGCCACTAGAGCTTAGAGCCCAAACTGAACTGGAAATTCCACACTGAAATAACAGTGACAACATAAGAAGTAAAGAAGCAACTACAGGAACTGAATGTGACGAAAGCCGTGGAACCAGACAAATTACAGACCAGAATCACTAAAAAGTGTTTCCTGTAAGTTACGAGAGAGCAGATCTGAAGCATGCTAATAGAACATTTAGAACAGATCAGTTTTGTCTCAAGGCACCAGCATGGTTTTAGTAAAGAACATGCTTGACAAACTTGCTACAGTTCTACAACAAGATTACATAAATCAAACAAAAAAGAGAGAGAGGGAAAGGCAGACTGCATATTCCTTGACTGTCAGAAGGCTTTTGTTACAGACCCGCATGAAAGACTCCAACTCAAACTAGAAAAGCAGGCTGGCATATCTTGAAGAGTCCTGAGGTGGATAATAGAGTATCTGTCAGGAAGAAAACAAAGGGTTACAGTGAGAGCAGAGATATCAGAGGGGTGAGAGGTTACATGTAGAGTACCACAAAGGCTGGTTTAAGAGCGCATCCTGTTTCTAATATATAACAATGACCTGAACTGAAATTGGCCCCTCTTCACATATATGTTTTCAGATGATGCAAAACTAATGAGAAGAGTCAGGTCAGAGTTAAATTGTGATGCAATGCAACCGGATTTGGAAATACACTCGAAGTGGTCTGAAAAGTGGCTGCTAGAGTTTAATGTTGCAAAATGCAAAGTCATGAGGATTGGAACTGGAATGCAAAGACGAGTACTGCAGTATAGGATTGAGGGAAGACAAATTTTTCAATCAGAAAAACAGAAAGACTTGGAAGTGGATGTAACTCCAAATCTGATGCCAGAAGCCCGCACTAACAGAATAACAACAGCTGTATATGGCATACTGGCCAACATCCGTGTGTCCTTCAGAAACTTAGACAAAGGAGCTTTCTGTGCCCTATATTCAGTGAAGGTGAGACTCACTTTTGAATATGCATCCCCAGCTATGAACTTTTATCTGAAAAAGGGCAAGGAGAAACTAGAAAACCAAAACAAAGAGAAGCAACGAGATTCCTTCTGGAACTGAAGGGGGAAATGATACACACAGAAATCACAATAGCGTGATATATCAAATGAACAAATCCACATGGGACGTGATGAGGGTTCGAACCTACTCACGGGATGTTCACAAATGCGCCTAAGTCAACTGTACCACGACATGATCAACCATGTCGTGGTACAGTTGATTAAGGCGCATTTGGGAACATCCCGTGCGTAACTTCGAATCCTCATCACGGGCTTTTTGGATTTGTTCATGAGGGGATTGAGCAATGATGAAAGACGGAGAGAATTGAACCTTTCCACAATGGAGGAAAGGAGAGACAGGGGTGATATGATAACAACATATGAGATTCTGAGAGAAATTGACATTGTAGCACTGTTCAAAGTTAAGAACAGCAGAACGAGTGGCCATAGATGGAAATTAGAGACGGAAATGAGTCATAGAGACACCAGGAAGAGCTTTCTCAGTGTTAGAGCTGTCAGTAAATGGAATAGGTTAGATGCAGAAGTCGTTGAAGCAAATTCGAGTCATTCATTAATCATCTAAGAACGTTCAGAAAGGTGAAGCTAGAAGCCTAGCTAGACCCTGCAAGCACATCTGAGTATACACACACACATGGGCCTGATGGCTGAGTGGGCAGTGCTCGGGAATAGTAGTCCTAAGGGACCGGGTTCGATCCCCGCGGAGATGAGCATAGTTTCAAATGGACATAGTTTCTTTCACCCTGATATCCTGTTCATCTTGCAGTAAATAGGAATCTGGGAGTTAAACAGCTGCTACGGGATGCTTCCTAGGGATGTGTGTGTGTGTGTGTGTGTGTGTGTGTGTGTGTGTGTGTGTGTGTGTGTGTGTGCTCACCTAGTTGTGTTTGCGGGGGTTGAGCTCTGGCTCTTTGGTCCCGCCTCTCAACAGTCAATCAACAGGTGTACAGATTCCTGAGCCTATTGGGCTCTATCATATCTACACTTGAAACTGTGTATGGAGTCAGCCTCCACCACATCACTTCCTAATGCATTCCATTTGTCAACCACTCTGACACTAAAAAAGTTCTTTCTAATATCTCTGTGACTCATTTGGGCACTCAGTTTCCACCTGTGTCCCCTTGTGCATGTGCCCCTTGTGTTAAATAGCCTGGCTTTATCTACCCTATCAATTCCCTTCAGAATCTTGAATGTGGTGATCATGTCCCCCCTAACTCTTCTGTCTTCCAGCGAAGAAAGAAGACACACAGATTTCTTCTGTGTGTGTGTGTGTGTGTGTGTGTGTGTGTGTGTGTGTGTGTGTGTGTGTGTGTGTGTGTGTGTGTGTGTGTGTGTGTGTTAAAATTAGAATTAAGGGAGAAAAAATAAATTCAGCTGATTGACAGTTGAGAGGCGGGACCAAAGAGCCAGCGCTCAACCACAGCAAGCACAACTAGGTGAGTAAAACTTGGTGAGTATACACACAAACGCTTGTTTGCGTTTTCGTGAGTTTATACGTGTTTTGAATATAAATGTTTAAATGAGTATTTCTGTAAGTGTATATGTGAAATGACCATGTTTGTGTGGGAACCGACCTGTGAGATTTATATTTATTTAATTTATATGAATATATATAGAATTTATATTTACGTTAATTTATATACTTCGATAGCAATTTGTATAATGATAAGTGGACTGTATTTCTGCAATAATCTCAATCTCACAAATCGATCCTCTACACATTAGGGGGGGTTTATTAGTATATATATATGCAGCCAATCAAACTACAGTAATAGACTACATACATTGAAGAGGTTCCTTATCTTATAGTACAGCAGGTTAGTCCACCAGGTATAACTAGGGTGCAGACACCAAATTATCCTCTTTGAGGTAGCTTCATCACCCAGTAACTGGTGCACAAAATCTTGCATCCTCGTCTTGACCTTTAGTTTGAGGCTTCCACGTGCTCTAACCGGGTCACCCTATATCCTGACATTAATGGCCATAAATGAATGATAAACGGGTTTCGGATAGACACTTAACTTGAATTTGTAGACAGCGTGTTGAAAATGGTACACCTTTGGTTTCCATAACACTACGTCCAAGTAAAATTAACAGGAGCCGTATTTGCTCCTGTGAGCCTCTGGTCTCGTATCAACAATGGCTGTTTAACACTCCATACTATTGACGTTACTGGCCGACATTGTCCAGATATGATAGGAGCCGAATTTGCTCCACACGTCTCGGAGGTGACACAACAATGGCTCCCTCCTTCCTCACTCTGACGCCTGGCTTACATTGTCCACATGTCAGAAAGTGATAGAAGGGTCACATTTACTCTACTTTAATATTGATAATTAAGTTAATTTATATAAGATGTTTTTATGATGGTAAAGTCCAAAGACTAATGTATTTAAGAACAATTCCCAGCAGAATAGCTGGTGAATTATAATAGTATGTGGTGATGATATCCCGTTTTCTTTAGACGGTAATTCCACTACAAGTTACGTTTTCTATGGGTAACTTGTTTATACAATACAGCTATTATCTGTATGATTATTAAATGGTGTCGGATTTTCCGACAGTTTGTGAGAATGTGTGTACTTTGTGTAATTTTGTGTTTGCTTGTTGTATGTGTTTGTATGTAAGATATGTATTTTTGTGTAAGTCAGTGATAGTTTGTGAATGAATTTATATGTAACTTCTAGTCAGTAAATGTAATTGTATGAGTTTTTGCAAGCTTATACAGGTTATTGTATAAAAATCTTTGTATGTATGTGATATCAGTATTTTATGTTAGAGTGTACTTACAGTAAGTTTGTGAAAGTGAGAGATTGTGTGAGATTGTGAAATGAGAATTTGTGAGTTGAATCAGTTTCTGAATGTAGTTGTATACAAGTGCTAGATTGCATGTGTATGTATTACGGTATTAACACCGTTGCTGGAGAGTGGTGTGGCGAGTTCGGCGCAATCTATAGACCTGCACTCCAACTCCAAGGTATTAGGTGGGACGCAGACAACGCCATCTGTTAGCGATGGCATGGCGTCGGTGAAAGGCTCCTGTTTCATACCTCAGTTAGAAGTTGAGGTCGATAATGATGACCTCTGGTGGGTGGCGTAACAGTATCAACGCCATCTAGGTTGTGAAAGCACTTGCAATTTTAGTTCCCCGGTGGAAGAGTGTTATCTTAAGGTCACCCAGTATACTGTCTGTCTAGCTAATGACGTTTTATGTTCACTGAGGTGACGTATGGAGGCGATTGCACTGAGGGGGGCAGTTCAGCTTGGGCAGTCCAGGGGCCAGATTCATGAAAACACTTACGCAAGCACTTACGAACGTGTACATCTTTCCTCAATCTTTGACGGCTTTCGTTACATTTATTAAACAGTTTACAAGCATGAAAACTTCCCATTCGACTGTTGTTATTGTTATAAACAGCTTCCTGGTGATTCGGAGCTCATTAACTGTTTAATAATTGGAAACAAAGCCGCCAAAGATTGAGAAAAAGATGTACAGGTTCGTAAGTGTTTGCGTAAGTGCTTTCGTGAATCTGACCCCTGAACTCTTGACTAAGCCCTGTGAAAGGACAAAATGGCCGCCGTTGATAGTAGCAGTTTGCTATCTGCTGGATTTATGGAGTGTTCAACCCGTTCTCGCAAATTCGTAAAGTCAATATTGACTTAATAACTACGTGCATAGGTGATATACTAAACATAATAGATACCCTTAAAAAGATTCATAGAAAACACCGACCTTACCTAACCTTGTTAGTATCTTAAGATAAGCATCTTATTGCTTCATAATTACAATTATTACTTAACCTATACCTATTATAGGTTAGGTAATAATTGTAATTACGAAGCAATAAGATGCTTATCTTAAGATACTAACAAGGTTAGGTAAGGTCGGTGTTTTCTATGAATCTTTTTAAGGGTATCTATTATGTTAAGTATGTCACCTATGCACATATTTAATAAGTCAATATTGACTTATTAAATTTGCGAGAACGGGTTGGGAGTGTTATATGGACCGACGTACCTGGGATTTGGCCAAGAAGAGTTACAAGACAACAGTAGTGCGTCTGTTGAAAATTGCTGCTGGTGTTTTGGTAGAGACTTCTGCCAGGGTGTTAGTTACCCCTGTACGTGATTATTTGAGACCCCATGTCAGCTTGTGGCTGAAGCCCTCTGCCAGTATGTTTTTGAAGAGCTGGTGTGGAGTATTGGGTCATCATGACAATACGATGTGTGGACTGGCCCATATTGAGCAAGGTAAATTTCACCGGTGATTTCCATTAAGCGTGAACGACGTATATGTGAAGATAATGGACTCATCGAGGCTTGATGAGCACTACAGATCTATTCAGTGTCCTGAGTGAAAGAAAGTGTAAATGTGTAGTTATACTTAGATATAATATATATTGGTGAAGGTAATAATATATTGACGAAGGTGTAACTGCGTATTGTTTAGCCCCCCCTTTTATTCCTGGTACTGTTACTGCCAATTCTTGAAGACTTTTCATCGACATGGGATAGGATCAAAATGAGGTTATAAGACACGTTAACAGATAGAACCCAGTTGCTGGCTGTAACAGTATGTAAAATTAGTATTTTCTGCAAGTGTTGTTCAGAGTGTGTGTGCAAGTTTATGTCTGCTTGTGCAAATTTGTAAAAATTCTTATTTCAATAAAATAGCAAGTGTTTGTTAAAGGTTTTGTTTGTATGTTTTGTATAAGTTTGTATGACTTGTGTTAGTAATGTAATTAAGAAAGTGAAAGGTATGTATTTTGTGGATGTTAAAGACTGGCACGCCAATAGCATCATAACAAAATACCCAGACTCATATTGAATTACACCAACACTGCCATCTTAAGCTGGTTAATAGTGCACCCCAAGAACCACAAGTTTCATAATGCCTGCTCCAAAGTTATGCTACATGCAGTAATCCCCTCCCCATCCGGCCCGTTGGCACCGTGAGGAGGCTTGGTGGACGGCTGCCGGAGTGCAATGCTCCGTGGGACAGTCGGCTGTCCTTTTGTGGCCTTATGCTCCTGCTGCTGTCTTCTCTAATTGTGCCGGACCGCTTTTGCTTTTCCTTTTGTTTCGTTTTTCTCCCCCCTCTTCTCCTATCTGTTTGTCGTTTCCTGCCGACCTTTTGCTTGTTCTGGTTCTTCCCTTGGACTTCTTCTATTTTGACTCCCGGGTGCTTGAGGAGGCATACTCTTGCACCCGTAGAACTGCAGTACCCGACGTCGAGAGCGAGGGGAACCTTTTATTGTCAATCCTCCGTTCGTCACTGAACCCGATCTCGACGGACTGTCGGTTTCTTTAGGTGGCGTTTGTGGGGCGTATACTCACGACGCACCCCTAGGAGGCCCCGGCAAGATCGGCGATAGCTTCTTGTTGGGTGTCCTGCCTCTAATTGCGGCTCCATGGTGGGTATTGGGGCACATTCGTGAATGAATATTTTTCTCTTTGTACCTATGTCTAATTCTGTTCCTCATTTACCTTCTCAGGCTCGTGGGGTGGGCGACCAAGCCTCCGAGTCGGTCTGTATTGGAAGACCGGGTTCTGTAGCCTCCGTTGCATTGGGCCCCGACCTTGCTCCTCCTTTGGCCTCTCTGACTACTCCCCTCGGCTCCCTACCCTTCTCTGTGGTTGGGTCGAGCCCCAAGCCCCCAGTGGTGACTACCTCATCCCCTGGCACGGCTCAGTCTCTTGTTGTGACTACTGCACCTTTTAACCCCTCTCTCTCTGGGGGTTCTCAACGCCGTCCTCAACACGGCCGCACTCGCTCGATTTCTTCCCGTTCTGATGCATATCAAGCCTTGTTTGGTCCCGCTTCGTGGGCCAAATACTTTGATCTCCTCCCTCTTGATTCTGCGCATCCTGACGATTTCTCCCTTCGTAGGCACCTTGTTGATTCCGTGGATGCCTCTGTCACCTTCAACCCCACCCGTCTCGGTATACGTGTCGTTACTGCTCCTTCTCAGGATGCGGCCTCCCCTTGTCCTCCCCACCATTCTTCATTCCCCTGTCTCCTCGTCCCGACCATCCCCAACTCCCTCGTCCCCTCGTCCTCCCCACCAATACCTCCTCCCCTTTCCTCTAGTCTTCCCCACTATCCCCAACTTACATCCCTTCGTCCTCCCCACCATTCTCACTCCCTCATCTGATGCATTCTCAAATGATCTGATGTTCCCATCAGACAATTGGGAACATGAAATGGTCTGATGTTCCCATCACTGGAATATAATACAAATAGTTTAAAAAATAATGAAAATCAATAAAAAATAAGCTATACTCACGAGATGAACGGAATGATGAACAACACATCTCGATTCCAACGCAATGTCTCACAAAATAATTAAATATGAAAATAAATCAATGTATGAGAATTCAATTTGTCAATGCAATTGGAAACATTGTAATGGAATTGTCATATTTAGTATAATGTGTGTTGCTCTTATATGCAACAGATTGCATTGTTTCTTAAAAAAAATGATTTTACTCCCACAGGTGTGGCATCTATACTTATACTTATGAAATGAACGGTATGGTAAACAATACAGCTCAATTCCGATGCAATGTCACATAAAATAATTAAATCAAAATGAAAAGAAATCTAAATCTTTAAAAATTCAATTTATCAATGCAATCGGAAACAGTGAAATGGAATCGTAACATATTTATTATAGAGTGGGTTCCTATTACGTGCAACAGATGGCGCTCTTCAAAAAAAGTATGCTTTCACCTGTCACAGTAGTGTCATCTATGTAGTAAGTATATAAAATTATGTGCGTATTCGAATGGAATGTTGTCAAAGTTTCAAAGCAATCAGTGAAGAACTTAAGGAGATTACAGCGTGTGTTGAGCTTACGTCCAACAGATGGCACTCTTTTAAAAAAAAAAAAAAGCATGCCACAGGTGAGGCATTTATATAGTAGATATATAAAAAAGGCGCCTATTCGAATACAACGTTGTGTCAAAATTTCAATGCAACTGGTAAAGAGGTTTCGAAGATTTCCCTCACATGAAAAACACCTAAAAAAACAGTTTTCAAAAGAGCATGTTTTTTCCCCGTCACAGATGGGATATCTATATAATATGTATATAAAAACGCGCTCGAATGCGAATGAAACGTTGTGTGAAAATTTCAAAGCAATCGGTGAAGAACTTTCGGAGATTAGCGATTTTGAACAAACGAACATTTACATTTTTATTTATATAGATAATTAAGGGTAATAATTTTTTAAGTCTTTACTTCTCAATTGTAATTTGGTATAATACTTCCTATGATTTATATTGATTTTATTAATTATAAATATTTTTTTGTTAGATTGGAAGGCGAGCCAAGACATTGCTCTAATGAACAATCATAGTTATTACATAATATTGGTTTTAATTTGTGTACAACTCATCATAAAAGATCTTACATAAACCACCATTTTATAGAAAGAAGGACATATTAATGTTTTTTTGCTAACGTAAACTGCTTAAATAAATGTTAACAAAGCCACCAAAGATTGAGACAAGATGTGTAGGATCGTAAGCGTTAATGCTTGAAGAATCCTGGCCAGGTCACTTGGTGGGTGTTACACGTAGCCAAGTTCTTTATCTTATACCACTATTGGGAATGATGCTATACAAGTTAGGAGTGAGGAACTGATACAGAGGTTTAAGACAGCCATAGAATTAGTTAGGAGCAAAGGAAGAATCCTGATCATATGTCCCTTTCTCCCAAGAAAGGGAGATGGAAATGACTGGTTGTTGAGAGCACTTGGTGTCAATTGCCAACTGGACAAATATTGCAAATCAAATGCAATATCATTCATAGATAACTGGGAACACTTCTATGGAAGAAAAAACATGTATGCTCGGGATGGGGGTGCATCTATCCATGGTTGGGGTTGTTGTTGTTGCCAAATCGTTGGAACCTGTGGTAGGAGAGGTTTGTTTGGATTTAAACTGTTAGTAGATAGTGGTATGGGAATTGATATGGAGATAGGAGGTATTAAAAGTGCGTGTTTGTGGGAGAAACAAATTGGCAAAATGATAGGGGAAGGATTGGAGCCTCAATAACAATACACTTAAGGTATATTACACGAATAGCATGAGTCTAAGAAATAAAATATCTAAATGATTTAGATATTTAGATTTAGAAAAAATATCTAAAGATTTAAATGCTCTTGTATGCACAGAAAAAATATATATTATTGCACTTACCGAAACGTGGATGAATGTCGAAAATAGAGAACTATTAGCTGAATATCAAATAAATGAATTTAAACTATTTTACACATAGGTATATTAGACGAGGAGGTGGATTAGCCAGAAATGTTAGGGAACATTTGAAATGTAGACTCAAAGAGGGAATGAAAACTGAGCCACACACAGAAACTATTCGGACAGAATTAAACGAAAAAGCATATAATCATATAATAGGAGTTACAAACAGACAACTAAATTTAGACAGAATGGAAGCAAAGCGTCTATGGGATGAAATATCTAGAGCATCTAGTTATTACAGTATTTGCGTCATGAGCGACTTTAATTTTAGTGGAATGAACCGGGTTAATAGAACAGGGAATAACGAAGCACAAGATTTTCTATAATTATTTGATGATTGCTTTCTTACGCAACACATTAAGGAACCAACGTGGGAAAATAATATTTTAGAGTTAGTGTTAAAAAACAGGGAAACACAAATTAATGACATCGAAAAAAGGAGTGAACTAAGGAACAATGATCACCACGAAATCAGATTTACCATGGAATTGAATAGATCTGTAGGAGAAAATTCTGTTAAAGTGCCAGATTTTCGAAAAGCTGATTTTAATAGCCTAAGATTTTTTTGAGGTCAAATAGACTGGAAAGTCTTGGGTATAAGGGGTAGGCCGGTCTTGGAGCAATACGTAAACCCAGCAATAGGTGACGTAAAAAGGGATTTCGATGTGGCTTCAAAATATAACTTGTTTAAAAATACTCTAAGCAAAGCACAGGAACGTAGTATACCATACAAATTGAATAGATCGAATACTAATGACCCGAAATGGATAACATAGGATCTGAAGAACCTTATAGGTAGAAAGAGAGTTTGGTGCAAAAGGATTAAGAATGGAAGAAGTCAGTTTAGAACAAGAATTCGTACAACTAGTAAAAATGTTAAAATAATATATAATACTTTTGCCCTTTTTTGGAGGGAAAAAATAAACTATGAATTTCGTATAGCAGGGCAAGCAAAGGCAAATCTAATTTTTTTAGTTATATCAAACAAAGATTAGGGAAAGGATAGGTCCATTGAAAACTGAGACAAGTCAGATAACGGATAATGACGAAGAGATGAGTAGTATTTTTAATAAATATTTTATCTCCGTATTTACTAAAGAAGAACTTAACTCTTTGCCTTCAACCGAAGAAGTCTATGTGGGGGGGGGGGGGGGACGAGGACAGGTTGATTAGTCTAACAGTTACCAGGGGATGATGTTATAAAACAAATAGTGAAACTCAATTCAAACAAATCCCCAGGTCCAGATGAAGTGTTTGCCAGGGTGCTTACAGAATGCAAAGAGGAGCTTTGTGATCCATTGTGTACCATATTTATTAAATAATTAATCAGGCAGAGTTCCACAGTCGTGGAAGATTGCTAATGTGGTACCAATTTTTAAGAAAGGAGATAACTTGCGTAAAATTATCGGCCAATTAGCCTAACGTCTATTGTGGGAAAGCTACTTGAATTGGATAATTGGAAATACTATTCGTCTTCATCTTTAAAGAAAAAATAATAAATAATTCCCAACATGGTTTTACAAATGGCCGTTCATGTTTAACAACTTTGCTATCATTTTATTCCAGCATAGTTGTGGCAGTTTATAGTGGTAAGGTGTGTAATGTTGAGTACCTTGACATTAGCAAAGCTTTTGATACAATGCCACATTAAAGACTGATTAAAAAGATAGAGGCTCATGGTATTGGTTGTGCTATATTAATTTGGATTCAGGCATGGCTATACCAAAGGAAACAGAGTTAGTATAAATGGGTTAAATCAGACTGGGAAAATATTGTAAGTGCAGTGCCTCAAGGCTCTGTCCTGGGACCTCTGTTACTCATAATATATATAAATGATTTAGATTCAGGTTTGAGTAGCAACATTTACAAGTTTGCCGATGATACAAAAATCGGGAGGGAAATAAAAACGGAAAAAGACTCACTACAACTACAATCTTAATAGGGTTTAGAAATGGCCAAAAGATTGGCAGATGCAGTTTGCCAATCATGCCAACAAATGTAAGGTTTTGAGGCTAGGTAGTGACAATAGAATTGCAAGATACGAGCTAGATGGTGCTGTGATTGCGAAGTCGGATTTCAAAAGGGATCTGGGAGTTATAATTAGTAAGAATTTAAAAAAAAAGAAATCAATGCATAAATGTTCGTAATATGGCCAATAGTACACTAGGATATATGAATCGAAGCATTAATAACAAGACACCTGGTGTCGTTCTTCAGCTGTATCTTACTCTGGTTAGGCCTTATTTAGATTATGCAGTTCAGTTTTGGTTGCCGTACTATAGAATGAATATAAATTCACTTGAACGTGTCCATCGTAGGATGACAAAGTTAATGCCCCAAATTAAAAACCTGTCATGAAGAAAGATTAACAAAGCTTAAACTGCATTCACTGGAAAGTTGAAGAGTTAGGGGTGACATGATAGACGTTTACAAGTGGTTGAATGGACATAACAAAGGAGATATTAATAGGGTATTAAGTGTCAACACAAGACAGAACACGAAACAATGGGTATAAACTGGATAAGTTTAGATTTCGGAAAGACCTGGGCAAATACTGGTTGGGTAACAGGGTTGATGATTTGTGGAACCACCACCACGTTACGGATTACCGCGTAACGTTGTGGAGGTGAGGTCCCTTGATTGTTTCAAGAGTGGGTTGGACATATATATGAGTGGGATTGGGTGGTTATAATATAATGGAATTTTCTGTTTAATTTCTGGCATCCAATATTATGTGCTCACACTATTAATAATTTTTAATTTTCCATCCCAAAGAATCTTTTATTCAGGGCATTATATTCACTGAGGAAACTCCCTCTACAGTGTTCAGGGCGACTTGGTCTCCGCCACAGTGAATAGATTCTAGAACAGTGTTGCCCTTCCTTGGACAGAACTTTATTATCGATTTTCTAGAAAAAGAATTATTTGTACCTTCAAATTGTCTTGTGTCGTGCTTCACATCACAATTCGTTGTTCCGCTGTTTCTTATTGTTGGAATATCTTGCGATAAACACATGTTAACAGGATCCTCGTGGCACTATGTTCCCATGTAATCCTGTGTGAGAGGTTCTTCTCTACTTCATTAATGAACTTTTTAGTGTGAGATGTGGGTGTAGGCTTAAGGTATGTTTGTTGTGAGTGTATAAATGTTAAAGTTGCTGATAAAGCTGAGTTGTGTAGTTTGTGTAAAGTCTTCAAGGTGGGACTTGTAGAAGGTTGTTATGAACAGAGAGCACCGGAATACACAAATATTTTAACTGACCTCCCAGTTCTCCCACTCACAACAAGTTGCAATGTAGAACTGAACATACATCAGCAAAATTCAATACAAAGCAAATATACAGTGTGTGGTATGCTCAAACAGAATACAAACTACAATTATTATAGGTATCCAAGAATAGATCAGTTCAAGGAAAAATAAATGACATTATTAATCATGTGAATTCCTTTTGCTGATGAAATGAGAAGAGTTTGCACGCATGCATACACACACACACACGCACACACACGCACACACGCACACGCACACACACACGCACACACACACGCACACACACACGCACACACACACACACACACACACACAGACGGCGGTCAGGGAACGACAAGGGTAGGACGGCGGTCCACGAATTACTTCAATATTCTCGGGATATTTACGTACCAGTGAGCCCAAAACATAGTTTTTGGTCATATGAAGGGTACAGCAACGCAGTGATAACGCAACATAGTGAATTCTTATAACGTTGGATAAGAATAAAATTGAAAAAGAACGAAATTGTGGCAAGACGGTGGCACCAGAGGCCTGAGAAGGGAAGAGCTTGGACCACCACGTGGGAGGACCTCTGGCGGGGACGTCAACAATTAAGGCGGACATCGCTTCATAAATCACCTAATTGTGCTGTGGGATGCTTACTCGGAGGTGAGTGCCTCTCAAAATCAGTCATACAAGGTGTACAGTGTTTTTTATATAGTAATTAGCTTTGAACATAAGTTAATTAAAATAGGAAAAAGAAGCTCAAGAGCCTCAGCTTGGTACTAGTTTCTCACACCTGTGTGTTACATTACACCGCCACTGACTAGACCTACCCCCCCCCTCCTCACCATAACACGCCAGTGTAAACACACACACACACGCACGCACAAACCAGCCTACCGCCAACCTCACCTCTCACCCCTGTGACTGACCCTCCATACCTCACCCACCTGATTGCCCTCCTTCTTCTCTTCCTCTCTGCCTACTTCCCTCTTTCACTCCCCTTCACTCCTCCTCTCCCTTTCACTCCCTCTCTCCCTCTCCCTCCATCCCTCCACCAGTTAACCCCCCCCCCCACCGTGCCACTCCCACAATAAACACACACACACACACACAGGTGTGTGTGTGTACAGCCTTTGACACAGTACCGCATAAGAGGCTGGTACATAAGCTGGAGAGACAGGCAGGTGTAGCTGGTAAGGTGCTCCAGTGGATAAGGGAGTATCTAAGCAATAGGAAGCAGAGAGTTACGGTGAGGGGTGAGACCTCCGATTGGCGTGAAGTCACCAGTGGAGTCCCACAGGGCTCTGTACTCGGTCCTATCTAGTTTCTGATATATGTAAATGATCTCCCAGAGGGTATCGATTCATTTCTCTCAATGTTTGCAGACGATGCTAAAATTATGAGAAGGATTAAAACAGAAGAGGACTGTTTGAGGCTTCAAGAAAACCTAGACAAGCTGAAGGAATGGTCGAACAAATGGTTGTTAGAGTTAACCCAACCAGATATAATGTAATGAAGATAGGTGTAGGGAGCAGGAGGCCAGATACAAGGTATCATCTGGGAGAGGAAATTCTTCAGGAGTCAGAGAAGGAAAAAGACTTGGGGGTTGATATCACGCCAGACCTGTCTCCTGCAGCACATATCAAGCGGATATCATCAGCGGCATATGCCAGGCTGGCCAACATACGAACGGCATTCAGAAACTTGTGTAAAGAATCATTTGTATACCACAACTTTGTATACCACATATGTCAGGCCAATCCTGGAGTATGCAGCCCCAGCATGGAGTCCATATCTAGTCAAGGATAAGACTAAACTGGAAAAGGTTCAAAGGTTTGCCACCAGACTAGTACCCGAGCTGAGAGGTATGAGCTACGAGGAGAGACTACGGGAATTAAACCTCACTTCGCTGGAAGACAGAAGAGTTAGGGGGGACATGATCACCACATTCAAGATTCTGAAGGGGATTGATAGGGTAGATAAAGACAGTCTATTTAACACAAGGGGAACACGCACAAGTGGACACAGGTGGAAACTGAGTGCCCAAATGAGCCACAGAGATATTAGAAAGAACTTTTTTAGTGTCAGAGTGGTTGACAAATGGAATGCATTAGGAAGTGATGTGGTGGAGGCTGACTCCATACACAGTTTCAAGTGTAGACATGACAGAGCCCGATAGGCTCAGGAATCTGTACACCTGTTGATTGACGGTTGAGAGGCGGGACCAAAGAGCCAGAGCTCAACCCCCACAAACACAACTAGGTGAGTACAACTAGGTGAGTACAGGTCAAGCGGGATGGTAAGACAACAGAATGAAGCTGGAGGAGAGGGACTGGACGAGTCATTCATGGAGATGATTGCTAAGGCATGGAAGGAAGTCAGTGGGAAATTGAAGGACCTGAGGGAAACTATATGTAAGCTGCAGATAGAACTAAGTGCAGCACAAGAGGAAATTAAAAGCCTAAAAACAGGCCCTCATCAGACTCTGGCCCAGGGGACCAACCCCCAGGTGCCAGGAGATGTAGCAATGGCCAACCCGTTCTCGCAAATTCGTAAAGTCAATATTGACTTATTAAATATGTGCATAGGTGACATACTTAACATAATAGATACCCTTAAAAAGATTTATAGAAAGCACCGACCTTACCTAACCTACTTAGTATGTTAAGATAAGCATCTTATTGCTTCGTAATTACAATTATTACCTAACCTATAATAGGTATAGGTTAAGTAATAATTGTAATTACGAAGCAATAAGATGCTTATCTTAAGATACTAACAAGGTTAGGTAAGGTCGGTGTTTTCTATGAATCTTTTTAAGGGTATCTATTATGTTAAGTATGTCACCTATGCACATATTTAATAAGTCAATATTGACTTTACGAATTTGCGAGAACGGGTTGCAATGGCAGGGACCCCTACAATTGGCCCAACTTTTGCTGAAATGCTCAAGAGCCCAGGAGCAATGTACACAGTCAAGGAAGTTGTAATGGAAGCAGTAACCTCACAGGAGGCAGCTAGATGCACAAGCCAGCTAATGGAAAGGAAAAGAGCTGTAGTAGTGGTAGGTGTCAAGGAACAAGAGGGCTCCACAAGGGAGGAAACGAGGACTAAAGACAAAGCTGCAGTGGCAGGGATATTAAAGGAGATAGGAATGGAAAGGGCTGAACGAGACATAGAACAGTTTTTCCGGATTGGCCAGTACAACAGAGACAAAAAGAGAATGATCAAGGTAGTATTCAAGAGCGAGGACATCAAAGAGGACATCCTAGTAAGGAAGAGCAAACTGAGGCATGCAAGGAACTACAAAGAGGTATATGTTCAGAGGGACATGACCAGAGACGAGATAGTAAGGGCAGCAGATGCAAGGAAAAGGCGCAAGGAGAGGGAAGAGAGCCAGGGAACCTCAGCCTCCAACCCAGCAATTCCAGAGGGGAGTGGGAACCCCAATCCAGCAACCCAGGAACCCCAGGGGGGAATGCAACACCCCAGCCCACCACCCAATAGGGCCCTCCCTACCCCCCAGCACAAACCCTTCCTTGCCCCTGCATAATGCCCATCATGAAACCCAAATCCTCCCCCTTCCCTTACTCCAAGTAGCCCCTGCCTTCCCAGCCCCTGGTCTTCTCCCTGCCCCAAGCAGGCCTGAGCAAGACCAAAGCCCTCTATCCCCCACTCCACCTCCCTCCAAACCCCTGTCAACTACACCGCAGGAGGGCGTGCCCTCTCCCCAAGCAATCCCTGCTCCCTCACCCCCAAGACTTCTTCCTGCCCCAAGCAGGCCTGAGGAAGACCTAAGCCCTCCACCCCCCACTCCACCTCCCCCTGAACCCCTGGCAACTACCTCACAGGAGGATGAGCCTACCCAAGTAGCAATGACCATAGAACAACCTCCTACACTTGTAGGGAGTGTGGGTGAAATTGGATATAAGAAAGTGAGCTTCAAGGTAATGTACTCAAACATTGATGGCATTACCAATAAAGCAAGTGAACTGGCAGAAAGGGTGCAAGAAGAAAACCCTGATGTAATAGGACTAACGGAAACAAAATTGTCAGGAGTCATAACAGATGCTGTGTTTCCAAAGGACTGCTATATAGTAAGGAAAGAGAGGGAAGGGAGAGGAGGTGGAGGAGTGGCCCTGCTGATAAGGAAGGACTGGAGTTTTGATGAGATGGAAATTCCGGGCTGTGACGGATTCAGAGATTACATAACAGGATCTATAACAATGGGTGGACCTAAGATAATAGTGGCAGTCATTTACAACCCTCCCCTAAATGACAGTAGACCTAGGCAGGAGTTTGATAGGAACAACATGGCAACCATTAATATAATAGAAAGAGCAGCTTCAGTTGCCTGCAGGAATGGCTCAAGACTCTTAATCATGGGTGATTTCAACCATGGAAAGATAGACTGGGAGAATGGGGACCCACATGGTGGTACAGATACGTGGCGAGCTAAACTCTTGGAAGTGGCAACAAGGAATTTTCTGAACCAGCATGTCAAGGAACCCACAAGAGTGAGAGGCAATGATGAACCAACTAGACTCGACTTGATATTCACCCTGAATGAGTCAGAAATAAGGGAAGTCAAAGTTGAAGCCCCCATAGGAATGAGTGACCACAGTGTACTGACCTCTAGGTACTTGGTGGAGGTAGGGATAACCTATCCAAGGATGGGAGTGGAGGGGAAAAGACTGAATTACCGAAGAGGAAAATATGACGAGATGAGGAACTTCCTCAGGGGAATACCATGGGAACAGAACTTACAGACAAGAATGTGCAGATCATGATGGATTTTGTCACCCAAAAGTGCCAGTAAGCTGCAGACAGGTTTATCCCCGTCCAAAAGGAGAAAAACGAAAAACAACAGAAAAAACCCATGGTTCAACCAGGAATGTAAGGTAGCGAAACAACTGAGTAAAAGAACATGGAGAAACTACAGAAATAACAGAACACCAGAGAGCAGGGAGAGATACCAGAGGGCCAGAAATGAGTACATCAAAGTGAGGAGGGAAGCAGACAGACAGTTTGAAAATGACATCGCGAGTAAAGCCAAGACCCAACCAAAGCTGCTCCACAGCCACATCAGGAGGAAAACAGCAGCGAAGGAACAAGTGATGAAACTGAGAAAAGGGGAGAACAGATACACAGAGAATGACAAGGAGGTGTGTGAAGAACTCAACAAGAGATTCCAGGAGGTCTTCACAATAGAACAAGGAGAAGCCCCTGCACTAAATGAGGAGGCGGCAAACCAAGCAACCTTGGAGGAATTTGACCTCACCAGTGATGAGGTCAAAAGGTGTCTTCTAGAGCTGGATGTGACAAAGGCTATTGGGCCTGATAGAATCTCGCCATGGATACTAAAGGAAGGTGCAGAAGCACTAAGTGTGCCACTCTCTATGGTGTATAACAGGTCACTGGAAACAGGAGACTTACCAGAAAGTTGGAAGACAGCTAACGTGGTCTCAATATACAAAAAGGGTGACAGGCAAGAGGCACTGAATTACAGGCCAGTTTCCTTAACTTGTATACCATGCAAGGTGCTGGAGAAGATCGTGAGGAAAAGGCTCGTAGAGCATCTGGAGGGAAATAACTTTGTAACGCACCTCCAACATGGGTTCAGAGATGGTAAATCGTGCCTCACAGGTTTAATAGAATTTTATGACCAGGCAACGAAAATTAGGCAGGGAAGAGAAGGGTGGGCCGACTGCATTTTCCTGGATTGCCAAAAAGCCTTTGACACAGTACCCCATAAAAGGCTGTTAAAAAAGTTGGAGCAACAGTGGTGCTCCAGTGGATAATGGAGTACTTAAGCAACAGGAAACAGCGAGTAACGGTGAGGGGGAGACATCAGAGTGGCGAGATGTCACCAGCGGAGTCGGAGTCCACAGGGCTCAGTACTTGGACCCATCCTGTTTCTAATATATGTGAACGATCTTCCAGAGGGTATAGACTCATTCCTCTCGATGTTTGCTGATGATGCAAAAATTATGAGAAGAATCAAGACTGATGAAGATAGACAGAGACTACAGGATGACCTGGATAAACTGGAGGAATGGTCTAGAAAATGGCTGCTAAAGTTCAACTCGGGAAAGTGTAAGGTGATGAAATTAGGCGAAGGGAGCAGGAGGCTGAACACAAGGTATCATCTGGGAGGGGAAATCCTGCAAGAGTCAAATAGAGAGAAGGATCTGGGGGGTTGATATCACACCGAACCTGTCCCCAGAGGCCCACATCAAAAGAATATCATCAGCGGCGTATGCTAGACTGGCCAACATAAGAACTGCCTTCAAAAACTTGAGTAAGGAATCTTTCAGAACCCTGTATACCACTTATGTAAGACCAATCCTGGAGTATGCAGCTCCAGCCTGGAGTCCATACCTAGTTAAACACAAGACAAAGTTAGAGAAGATTCAGCGGTATGCCACCAGGCTCGTCCCGGAACTGAGAGGATTGAGCTACGAGGAAAGGCTAAAGGAGCTGAACCTCACATCCCTGGAAAACAGAAGAGTAAGGGGAGACATGATAACCACCTACAAATTTCTCAGGGGAATTGACAGGGTGGACAAAGGCAAACTCTTCAGCACGGGTGGGACACGAACAAGGGGACACAGGTGGAAACTTAGTACCCAGATGAGCCACAGAGACGTTAGAAAGAATTTTTTCAGTGTCAGATTAGTTAATAAATGGAATGCATTAGGAAGTGATGTGGTGGAGGCTGACTCCATACACAGTTTCAAATGTAGATATGATAGAGCCCAGTAGGCTCAGGAATCTGTACACCAGTTGAATGACAGTTGAGAGGCGGGACCAAAGAGCCAAAGCTCAACCCCCGCAAGCACAATTAGGTGAGTACAATTAGGTGAGTACACACACACACACACACCATGTCCCCCCTACCTCCTTAACCCACTCCCTACCTGTCCCCCCTTCCCTTCAACCCCCACCCCCTCCCCAAAATGCTCTGAGACCCTGCAAACCACCTCACAGATCCTCTCACCCACGGAACAGCTTCCCACACCAGCAGAATGCTTGCCAAGAAAGGGACATGAAAATGAACAGAAGAAAGTGAGCTTCAAGGCGATGTACACTAACATAGATGGGATTTCAAATAAAACAAGTGAACTTGGAGAATGGGCACTAGAAGAAAACCCAGACATAATAGCACTCACAGAAACAAAGTTAACGAAAATCATAACAAACGCAGTGTTTTCACAGGGCTACTATGTAGTGAGGAAAGAGAGAGAAGGGAGAGGAGGAGGTGGGGTAGATCTGCTACTAAGTGAAGGTTGGAGTTTCGAAGAGATGGTAATTCAGAACTGTGAAGGTTTCAGTGACTACATTTCAGGCACCATAGCAACTGGAGGACAGAAAATTATAATAGTAGTCATATATAACCCCCCACCAAATGACAGAAGACCCTGACAGGAATATGATAGAAACAACTTAGCCACCATCAATATAATAGAGAGAGCAGTTTCTGTGGCTAGCAGGAACGGATCCAAACTTCTAATCATGGAAGACTTCAACCATGGGAAGATAGATTGGGGGAACAGAGACCCACATGGAGGCCCAGACACATGGAGAGCTAAGCTGCTGGATGTGGCAACAAGAAACTTTCTAAGTCAACACGTCAAGGGACCGACAAGAATGAGAGGAGGGGATGAACCAGCCTTGCTTGATCTGATATTTACCCTAAATGAGTCGGATATATGGGAAGTTAAGTTGGAAGCCCCCTTGGGAATGAGTGATCCACAGTGTATTGAGCTTTGAGTACCTGGTTGAGCTAGGAATTATCACCCCCAAAAAAGAACTGGGAACCAAAGGGCTGGCGTACCGAAAGGGAAACTATGAGGAAATGAATAAATTCCTATGGGATATACATTGGGACACAGAACTCGGAACCAAGTCCGTACAAGACATGATGGACTATGTCACCCAAAAATGTCAGGAGGCTGTAAGCAGGTTTGTCCCAGCCCGACAGGAAAAAACAGAGAAGCAAAGGAAGAATCCGTGGTTTAATAAGGAATGTATGAAAGCAAAGGAGCAAAACAAAAGGGCATGGAGGAACTTCCGTAATAACAGAACACCAGAAATTAGAGAGAGATACCAGAGAACCAGGAACGAGTATGTCAGTGTGAGAAGAGCAGCTGAGAAAAGGTATGAAAATGATATAGCTAATAAAGCCAAGACCGAACCTAAGCTACTACACAGTCACATAAGGAGGAAGACAACAGTGAAGGAACAGGTGATGAAACTTAGGGTGGGCGAGGACAGGTACACAGAGAATGACAAAGAGGTGTGTGAAGAACTCAACAAAAGGTTCCAGGAGGTCTTTACAATAGAACAGGGAGATGTCGCGGCGCTAGAAGAGGTGGCAGCAAACCAGGTGACCTTGGATAGGTTCGAAATTACAAGAGATGAGGTCAAGAAGCACCTATTGGAGCTGGATGTGAGAAAAGCTGTTGGGCCGGATGGAATCTCGCCTTGGGTATTGAAAGAGTGTGCAGGAGCACTTTGCCTACCACTCTCCATAGTGTATAGTAGGTCACTGGAAACGGGGGACCTACCAGAAATATGGAAGACTGCTAATGTAGTACCAATATACAAAAAGGGTGACAGACAAGAGGCACTGAACTACAGGCCAGTGTCCTTAACTTGTATACCATGCAAAGTGATGGAGAAGACTGTGAGAAAAAACCTAGTAACACATCTGGAGATAAGAGACTTCGTGACAACCCATCAACATGGGTTCAGGGAGGGTAAAACTTGCCTTACAGGATTGATAGAATTCTACGATCAGGTGACAAAGATTAAACAAGAAAGAGAAGGGTGGGCGGACTGCATTTTTTTTTGGACTGTCGGAAAGCTTTTGACACAGTACCCCATAAAAGGTTGATGCATAAGCAAGAGAAACAGGCAGGAGTAACTGGTAGGGCGCTCCAGTGGATAAGGGAGTACCTAAACAATAGGAAGCAGAGAGTTACAGTAAGGGGTGAGACCTCAGACTGGGGTGAAGTCACCAGTGGAGACCCACAGGGCTCTGTACTTGGACCTATCCTGTTTCTGATATACGTAAATGATCTCCCAGAGGGTATAGACTCATTCCTCTCAATGTTTCCTGACGACGCCAAAATTATGAGAAGGATTAAGACAGAGGAGGACAGCTTGAGGCTTCAAGAAGACCTGGACAAGCTGCAGGAATGGTCGAACAAATGGCTGTTAGAGTTTAATCCAAGCAAATGTAATGTAATGAAGATAGGGGTAGGAAGCAGGAGACCAGATACAAGGTATCACTTGGGAGATGAAATACTTCAAGAGTCCGAGAGAGAGAAAGACCTGGGGGTTGATATCACGCCAGACCTGTCCCCTGATGCTCACATCAAGAGGATAACAGCAGCAGCATATGCCAGGTTGGCTAACATAAGAACGGCCTTTAGAAACTTGTGTAAGGAATCTTTCAGAACATTATATACCACATATGTCAGACCAATCCTGGAGTATGCGGCACCAGCATGGAGTCCATATCTAGTCAAGCATAAGACTAAAATGGAAAAGGTTCAAAGGTTTGCCACCAGACTAGTACCCGAGCTGAGAGGTATGAGCTACGAGGAGAGACTACGGGAATTAAACCTCACTTCGTTGGAAGACAGAAGAGTTAGGGGGGACATGATCACCACATTTAAGATCCTCAAGGGAATTGACAGGGTTGCTAAAGACAGGCTGTTTAACACAAGGGGCACTCGCACTAGGGGACACAGGTGGAAACTGAGTGCCCAAATGAGCCACAGAGATATTAGAAAGAACTTTTTTAGTGTCAGAGTGGTTGACAAATGGAAGGCATTAGGAAGTGATGTGGTGGAGGCTGACTCCATACACTGTTTCAAGTGTAGATATGATAGAGCCCAATAGGCTCAGGAACCTGTACACCTGTTGATTGACAGTTGAGAGGCGGGACCAAAGAGCCAGAGCTCAACCCCCGCAAGCACAACTATTTGAGTACAACTAGGTGAGTACACAAGCCCATGCACGCACACGCGCTCACGCGCGCACGCACACACACACACACACACACCTCAGGAAGATGGTAATGTATCTATAGAATGGACTTCTACGATACAACCCTCATTTGCAGACAAACTTAGAATCCCAGAAGTTGTATCTGCAGTACAGGAAATTTCCATGAAAGTTGCTACTACACAGGAAGCAGCAAGATGCACTAGCCAATTGATAGAGAGGAAAAGAGCAGTAGTCGTAGTAGGTGCCACTCCTGGGGAGAGGAGAGATATGGACAAATCCACTGTTAAAGCGACATAATACTGAATTGTGAGAATAAAGCTAGTGGAACATCTGGAGTGAAGGAACTTTGTGACACAACACCAACATGTACCTATGGTTTCAGGGGTGGCAAGTCATGCCTCACAGGATTAATTGAATTCTACGATCAGGCAACAAGAATCAGAGAAGAAAGAGGGGAGTGGGAAGACTGCATATTTTTGGATTGCCAGAAAGCCTTTGACACAATGCCACACCAGAGACTAGTGCGAAAGCTGGAGATGCAGGTAGGAGTGAAAGGGACGGTACTCCATTGGATAAGGGAGTACCTAAGTAACAGAAGACAGCGAATCACTGTGAGGGGGGACGTCTCAGACTGGCGAGACGTCACCAGAGGGTCCCGCAAGGTTTAGTCCTCGTACCCATATTGTTTCTTATATATGTAAATTATCTACCAGATGGTATAGAATCATTCCTCTCATTGTTTGCTGATGATGCAAAGATTATGAAGAGGATTATTACGGAAGAAGAGAGTATGAGGATACAAGATGACCTAGACAGACTGAATGAATGGTCCAACAAATGGCTACTAAAGTTCAACCCGAGTAAATGTAAGGTAATGAAACTAGGCAGCGGAAACAGGAGACCAGACACTGGATACAGAATGGGAGATGAAGTCCTTCATGAAACGGATAAAGGGAAAGATTTAAGAGTTTATATCACACCAAACCTGTCTCCTGAAGCCCACAATCAAATGAATAACATCTGCGGCGAATGCGAGGCTGCCTAACATCAGAACTGCCTTCAGGAACCTGTGTAAGAAATCATTCAGAACCTTGTATACCACATATGTAAGACCAATCCTGGAGTATGCGGCCCCAGCATGGAGCCCGTACCTTGTCAAGCACAAGGCGAAGCTTGAAAAAGTTCAGAGATATGCCAATAGGCTATAGTCCCAGAACAAAGACGCATGAGTTATGAAAAATATGCTGCGGAAAATGCACACCTCACGACACTGGAAAACAGAAGAGTAAGGGTAGATATTATCAGTACCTATAAAATTCTCAGAGGAATTGAAAGTGTAGATAAAGATAAACTGTTTAACACGGGTGGTACACGAACAAGGGGACACAGGTGGAAACTGAGTACCCAAATGAGCCACAGAGACGTTAGAAAGAACTTTTTCAATATCAGTGTAGTTAACAGATGGAATGCATTAGGCAGTGATGTGGTGGAGGCTGACTCCATTCACAGTTTCAAAAGTATATATGATAGAGCCCAGTAGGCTCAGGAATCTGTACAATGCTTGATTGACAGTTGAGAGGCGGGACCAAGGAGACAGAGCTCAACCACCGCAAGCACAATTACGTGAATACAATTAGGTGAGTACACACACACAGGCAGTGTGTGTGTGTGTGTGTGTGTGTGTACTCGCCTAATTGTACTCCTCGAATTATTCTTGCGGGGGTTGAGCTCTGGCTCTTTGGTCACGCCTCTCAACCGTCAATCAACAGGTGTACAGGTTGATGAGCCTATTGGGCTCTATCATATCTACACTTGAAACTGTGTATGGAGTCAGCCTCCACCACATCACTTCCTAATGCATTTAATTTTCAACCACTCTGACATTAAAAAAGTTCTTTCTAATATCTCTGTAGCTCATTTGGGCACTCAGTTTCCACCTGTGTCCCCTAGTGCGTGTGACCCTTGTGTTAAATACCCTGTCTTTATTTACCCTATCAATTCCCTTGAGAATCTTGAATGTAGTGATCATGTCCCCCTAACTCTTCTGTCTTCTAGCGAAGTGAGGTTTAATTCCCGTAGTCTCTCCTCGTAGCTTATTCCTCTCAGCTCGGGTACTAGTCTGGTGGTAGACCTTTGAACCTTTTGCAGTTTAGTCTTATGCTTGACTAGATATGGACTCCATGCTGGGGCTGCATACTCCAGGATTGGCCTGACATGTGGTATACAAAGTTCTGAATGATTCCTTACACAAGTTTCTGAAAGCCGTTCTTATGTTGGCCAGCCTGGCATATGCCGCTGATGTTACCCTCTTGATATGGGCTGAATTGATGTGTGTTTGTGTGTGTGTGTCAGGGCATAGGCACAGGTGTGTGCAGTCAGGGCATAGGGACAGGGAACATGTGTGGGTATTGATCTTTGAGTACCAGGTAGAGCTATGATTTATCTCCCCAAAAACGAACTAGATGAGCAAAAGCCCGGCATACTGAAAGGGGAATTATTGGGAGATGAGAGGTTTCCTAAGGGATATAACATGGGACACAGACCTCAGAGTTAAGTCTGTACAAGATATGATGGACTATGTCATCCAAAAGTGTCAGGAGGCAGTAAACAGGTTTATCCCGGCCCAAAAGGAAAAATCCGCGAAGCAAAAGAAGAATTCATGGTTTAATAGGGCATGTATGGAAGCAAAGGAACTGAACAAAAGGGCGTGGAGGAATTTCCGAAATAACAGAATACCAGAAAGCATAGAGAGATACCAGAGAACCTGGAATTAGTATGTTAGTATGAGAGGAGAAGCAGAGAAAAATTATGAAAATGATATAGCAAACAAAGCCAAGACTGAATCAAAGCTACTCAAGTCACATCAGGATGAAAACAGTGAAAGAACAAGTAATGAAACTTAGAACAGGCGAGGACAGGTATACAGAAAATGACAAAGAGGTGTGTGAAGAACTCAACAAGAGGTTCCAGGAGGTCTTCACAATAGAACAAGGTGAGGTCACTGCGCTAAAGAGGGGGCAGTAAACCATGCAGCCTTGGAAGGGTTCGAAATTACGACAGGTCACGAGACACCTGTAAGATATAAATGTGAGAAAGGTTGTTGGTCCAGATGGGATCTCACCATGGGTATTAAAAGAGTTTGCAGAGGCCCTTTGCTTGCCACTCTCCATATAGAATTCTATGACCAGGTGACAAAGATTAAGCAAGAAAGAGAAGGCTGGCCGGACTGCATTTTTTTTTAACTGTACGAAAGCCTTTGACAGAGTACCCCATAAGAGGCTGGTACATAAGCTGGAGAGACAGGCAGAAGTAACTGGTAAGGTGCTCCAGTGGATAAGGAAGTACCTAAGCAATAGGAAGTAGAACGTTACAGTGAGGGGTAAGACCTCAGATTGGCGTGAAGTCACCAGTGGTGTCCCGAAGGTCTCTGTACTCGACCCTATCCTGATTTTGATATACGTAAATGATCTCCCAGAAGGTATACACTCATTCCTCTCAATGTTTGCTGACGATCCCAAAACTATGAGAAGGATTAAGACAGAGGAGGGCAGCTTGAGGCTTCAAGAAGACCTGGACAAGCTGCAGGAATGGTTGAACAAATGGCTGTTAGAGTTTAACCCAAGCAAATGTAATGTAATGAAGATATGGGTAGGAAGCAGGAGACCAGATACAAGGTACCATTTGGGAGATGAAATACTTCAAGAGTCAGACCTGGGCCTGGGGGTTGATATCACGCCAGACCTGTCCCCTGAAGCTCATATCAAGAGGATAACATCAGCAGCATATGCCAGGTTGGCCAACATAAGAACGGCCTTTAGAAACTTGTGTAAGGAATCTTTCAGAACATTATATACCACATATGTCAGACCAGTCCTGGAGTATGCGGCACCAGCATGGAGTCCATATCTAGTCAAGCATAAGACTAAACTGCAAAAGGTTCAAAGGTCTACCACCAGACTAGTACCTGGGCTGAGAGGTATCAGCTACGAGGAGAGACTACGGGAATTAAACCTCACATCATCTGGAGACAGAAAAGTTAGTGGGGACATGATTACCACGTACAAGGTTCTCAGAGGAATTGATAGAGTAGATAAAGACAGGCTATTTAAAACAAGGGGCACACGCCCTAGGGGACACAGGTGGAAATTGAGTGCCCAAATGAACCACAGAGATATTAGAAAGAATTTTTTTAGTGTCAGAGTGGGTGACAAATGGAATGCATTAGGAAGTGATGTGGTGGAGGCAGACTCCATACACAGTTTGAAATGTAAATAAGATAGAGCCCAGTAGGCTCAGGAATCTGTACATCAGTTGATTGAAGGTTGAGAGGCGGGACCAAAGAGCCAGAGCTCAACCCCCGCAAGCACAACTAGGTGAGTACAACTACGTGAGTACACGTAGTTGGGGATGGACAGGAAACACATGTGGGTCGCGCTCCTCGAAAAAATTAGACTGATCTCTGGACATCAAAGTGATACGGAGGAAAGTCAGGATTAGTGATATTATGAAGTGTAACACAACGCAATAACAATTTAGTGACAGTGTCGGATTATGCTAAGAGTACAACTACACCGAACACAACATTGGTGCCACGAGGGAGGAAACATGGAGTGAAACATGCAGTGGTGTGGTCAACAACAACTTCAGCGGCTACAGATGCTTCATACTCACCTAGTGTGCTCTGGTGGTTGAGGTGGCCAGTAAGGGCCTCTAGTGTCAATTAATGGTGTTCAGTGTTTTTAGTATAACATGTAGTCTTGGACATTAGCTGATGAACGTAAAGAATCTCGAAATATACGGCTCATGTGAGCACTACTTCTTGTCACAAAAGTGTCATTAGACCGCCCAACCAATCCCCCCGAACCCCACAACCATACATCACCCGCCACACACACACAAATACACACATCCTCATTTTATTTCGTCTCCCTTTCTCCCTCGCTCTACCATGCTCTCAATTGCTCTCTCTCTCTCTTTTTTATTACCACCGACAGTGAAGAAAAACATAAATATTGAGAAAATTCGTATTAGAATTATTAATCTTAGCTTTTCGGTCATATTCAACAACATATTATATATATATATATATATATATATATATATATATATATATATATATATATATATATATATATATATATATATATATATATATATATATATATATAACAAAGATAACCATCTTTGTAACCCATATGTAACTCCTTTTTTGTAACAAAGTTCAAATAAAGTAAATATATATGTGTACATACAAAAGAATGGGGGTGGTAGGAGAAGATAATATTAGTGTTCAGTGAGAAACCACAAGGTCTCCTCTGAATACTTTTTATTTTCTTCTCCGAGGCTATGGGTCCCCACATTGGCACCAGAGGTGGTACCCTCACAAACTTATATATATATTTTTTTTTTTTTTTTTTTTTTTTGAGATATATACAAGAGTTGTTACATTCTTGTACAGCCACTAGTACGCGTAGCGTTTCGGGCAAGTCCTTAATCCTATGGTCCCTGGAATACGATCCCCTGCCGCGAAGAATCGTTTTTTCATCCAAGTACACATTTTACTGTTGCGTTAAACAGAGGCTACAGTTAAGGAATTGCGCCCAGTAAATCCTCCCCGGCCAGGATACGAACCCATGACATAGCGCTCGCGGAACGCCAGGCGAGTGTCTTACCACTACACCACGGAGACTGTATATATATCGCCACCAGTTATATATATATATATATATATATATATATATATATATATATATATATATATATATATATATATATATATATATATATATATATATATATATATATATATATATATAACTGAAAACTCACACCCCAGAAGTGACTCGAACCCATACTGCCAGGAGCAACGCATCTGGTATGTACAGGGACGCCTTAATCCGCTTGACCATCACGACCGGACATAAGGAAGTGATAGCCTAAGCTATTTGAACCACTTCCCCGCCGGCACTCGGATAGTAATCTTGGGCATAGCATTTTATCAAATCACCTCATTCTTTTGGGGCAACACGTGAGGAACACAAATGCAAACAAGCCTGAATGGTCCCCAGGACTATATACAACTGAAAACTCATTAATACATCTTCAGAAGGATCGTATTAATATATGAAAGTACTTAAGGAGTCGTATCCTTCTGAAGATGTATTAATATATAAAAGTACTTAAGGAAATTCCTGTTTCATTTTTCCTCCGTGATCTGACATTGTCACATTTTTAATCACGTGTTTATTTTCGTGATACACACACACACACACATATATATATGTTATACTCAAATTCTATGTCAGTTGGATTATAACCAATCACAGGCAAGTAGGCCTCTGACGTCATGCCAGACAGAGGAACATCAGCCATGCTCCCAGCAGCCTCAGTTCTCCTCACAGACTCAGAGTAGGTGGACCTCGGCTGACCAGTTATACACCTGTTTGCCTCACTCCATAAATATACAGAAGCGACTACTGTGTCCACATTCAACCCGAACAAGGCAAACGAATACTGGTAGCAGCAGTGGGACCCAGAAATTTTTTTCTGGAAACGAAAACTTCAAGTACCCAGCATCGCCTTGTGTTTCACAGTACAGCCGCCACCGCCATCAGCCGCCTCCATAAGCCGCCATCCTACCACCCACGCATTAAATATTGTGCCAGACCAGGGTCCTGCCATCAACCACTACTCCAGGCCAACGTCTCAGCAGTAAGGGTCAATAATTTCCTGTTTGAACGTTAATTCATCAGTGAGGAGGAAGGAAGCTTCCGCGCCAGCCATTTTTGAATCTCGCGCCACCACATGGGAACCTGCACCCACCACCACCACCGCCACCCAAGCTGACAGTATCTAAGCTTTGTGAGTGTTCAAGCTACTGAAATCGTCGTCAGCCATCGTCGCAAGTATCAACTGATTATTGTGGGTGTTGTACAGTTATTCAAGAGGAACTGGTGAAAAAAAAAGACTACAATTGTTTGACTAGTGTCGCCACCTTGCCTCCCTCCCAAGCTCACACACCTCGCCTCGTTGCCACATAGACACCTCGCCACCTCTCATCATCGCCACCAGCCCCTGCTACATCATTTTGTGTGAACTCCTACCTCCCTATCGTGCTTTCCCCACCGCCATCGTCGTCGTCAGAATTTATCTTCGCACTCCCAACATCAACAGAGTGTGGGGTCCATGGAGTTTTGCGCCACCGCCGCCAGGAGCGCTGCCATCGCACCAGTTTGTAAACAAGCCCTCACATGGGCCTCTTCACACGTCTCGTCACCGTTTTTTGTTTGGCCACTGTTATATTGCAAATCCTGCAGCCCTGAGTTAAGTAATTATGAGCTAAGATATCGTGTGCTATGATTTAATGAGGTTTAACGTAAATATATCGAAAATATCTTATGAATTAACCTTTCAGTGACTGTATTGAGCTGTATTGTTTACCATACCGTTTATTTTGTGAGTATAGTTATTTTTTTGTTTTTTTCATTGTTTTCATTTCGTTTTTTAACTGTTTTTCTTATATTTCAGTGATGGGAACATCAGATCATTTTATATTTCCAATTTTCTGATGGGAACATCAGATCATGTGAGAATGCATTGGATGAGGGAGTTGGGAATGGTGGGGGAGGACGTGGGGCAAGGAATGGAGGATGGTGGGGAGGACGAAAGACAGGGGAGGAGGTAAAGGTGGGCAGGACGAGCAGAGGGGGGAGATGCGGATGGTGGACAGGGATTGAATGGAGAATGGTGGTAAGGACAAGGGAACAGGGGAGTGGGGGAGGATAAGGGGAAGGGGGAGGGGGAATGGTAGGGAGGACGAGAGGACAGGGAAGTGAGAGATGGTGTGGAGGACGAGGTGACGGTAGATTGGGGAATGGTTAGGAGGATGGGGAATGATGGAGTGGGGGATGGTTGGGAGGAGAAAGTGACGAGGGAGAGGGTAATGGAGGGGAGGATGAGGGGATGGGAGAGTGAGGAATGGTTGGGAGGACAAGGAGACTGGGGAGGAGGGGGGGAATGGTAGGGAGGACTAGGAGACACGGGAAGGGTGCTGTGGCTCAGCAACGCACATGTGTTGCTGAGCCACAGCAAGGTGTGGCCGGGTACAGCTAGTGATATAATATAGTTATACCTATGTGGAGCGCCTGACAGTTGAGTGGACAGCGTTTCGGATTCGTAGTCCTGAGGTTCCGGGTTCGATTCCCAGTGGAAGCGGAGACAAATAGGCAAAAAGTTTCTTTCACCCTGATGCTCCTGTTACCTAGCAGTAAATAGGTACCTAGAAGTTAGACAGCTGCTATGGGCTGCTTCCTGGGGGTGTGTAACAAAACAGGAGGCCTGGTCGAGGCCTCCTCCTCAAGGTCGAGGACCTTTCAGGCCGCGGGGACCTCAAGCCCCGAAATCCTCTCAAGATAACGCTGAAGTCAATGGAATAACATTTTGGAGGGATTAACGAAGTATATATTATATAATGATTAAATAAACGTGCACTATCCAACAGGTTTTTCATGCTTCCCAAAAATCTACTTTAATTGATTTTTCAGGCGTCTGTGTGTACAGGAGCCACGGGCGGATAAATTAAAAAACCTAACATCGTTCCAGTGTACAAAAGTGGCAGCAGGGAAGGCCCTCTTAAATATAGACCTGTATCATTGACAAGTGTATTATTCACAATACAGGAAAAATCATTAAAGCCATATGGGTAGAACACCTGGAGAAAAGTTATTTAATAACAGACAGTATGATTTTCGATCTGAGAGATCCTGTGTAACGAATCTACGTAGTTTACATAGCCACAGAGATTTTACAGGAACGAGATGGTTGGGATGACCGCATTTATATGGAACTAAAAAAAGCCTTTTGACAGGGTCCCACATAAGAGATTGTTTGGGAAACTAAAACATACTGGAGGGGTGACTAGCATGGAAGAAAAAATTTCAATCTGACAGACAGATGAGGGTGGTAATCAATGGCAATGTATCTGACTGGAGGAGTGTTACTAGCGGAGTTTCACAGGGCTCAGTTCTTGCACCGGTAATGTTCATCGTCTACATAAACAATCTACCAGAAGGAATACATAATAATATGAACATGTTTGCTGATCATGCTAGGATACTGAGGAAAATAATAAACTTAGACGATTATCATGCCCTTCAAGAAGACCTAGAGAAAATGAATGTATGGAGCACCACTTGGCAAATGGAATTTAAATTAATGTGAATAAATGCCATGTTAGGGATTGTGAAGTTAGAGAACATATACCACACACAATCTATAAAGTATGAGAATAGGCTTTGCAAAATTCAGATAAAGAGATATAGGGGTTTTTCTAAATAAAAGAATGTCACCCAAGGACCACATAAGAATATTGTGCGAGGAGTCTATGCTACACTTTCCAATTTCAGAATTGCTTTTCAATACATACATGGTGAAATACTAAAGAAATTGGTCACAACATTTGTGAGACCAAAGGTGGAATATGCAGCGGTTGTAAGGTGTCCCATATCTTAAGAAGCACGTCAAGACACTGGATAAGCTTAAAAAACATGAATCTAAATGGTGTAGCAATTATATTAAGATAAATATTATTGCTCCAAATTTTCAGAAGTTTCATGAGAGGAAATTAGATGCCTGTTAATTCCACAAAACTTTTCCCCTAAGAATTCAACATTTCAAGACGTTCATAATTAGTCTTATATGCGCTAATTAAGATTAATATTTCTTCCCAACAGTACAAGATTACCCAGTACACCAAAAGAGAAATCTACAAAGACCTTGATCGATTTGGCAAGTGAGGAGAAGCGTGTAATTCTGAAAGACAAAAGCTACGAGGAGAGGCTAGAGGCATTAGATATGCCAAAACTAGAAGACGGATGAAAATGAAGTGAAAGGATCACTGAGTGTAAAATAGCATCAGAAAGCGACAAAAGTGATAAGGAAGAATTTCCGAGACGTAGAATTTCAAGAACAAGAGGTCATAGACTTAAGCTAACTAAAGCGGTCTAAGAAATAAAAAAAAATCACTTTTGCAAACAGAATCGTTACCTGTTGGAACAAATTAAGCGAGAAGGTGGCGGAGGCCAAAACTGTCTCTAGTTTCAAAGACAAAGAGTACTGGGAAGATGGAACACCACGAGTGAAGCTCTCACCCTGTAACTACACTTAGGTAACTACTATTTCATTATTTCCCTGCATGACAGTGGATTCTGCTTCTTTCTACCGCCTTCAACACCATCATGCTACATAACTGCACTCCAACCTCCAGCCAGACGTCTGGTATACTCCACCACTGACTCCCTCTGCCTCGAGAACCCACTCGCCAGGTGTTCGCCGGCTGCTTGTCTAGCATCGACAAACTACCCATTATTCTGCAAGCTGACAGATCAACTCCTGCTACACGCCAGCATGACGTCACCCGCCTGTGTATTTAAGCAATGACCGGAGTAACAGCAAGCTGACTACTGGTGCTCTCTCTTGGGTCACTTATCTCTTCCCTCATTCGATGTGGTCCAGGCTACGCTGCGTGACGAAGGAAGGACAGCTTTGTACATAGTGTATAGTCACCCATTTTGTGTAAAGTAAACAACAAAGGGTTGATGTATCTGGGCCACCCTCTAGGCTGTTCGATGCACATTCTCTTCAGCATCTTCTGGATAGTGCCATTGAAGCGTTCCACCAAACCGTTTCCCATAACACGATGCGGAGTGGTGACGGATGCTCTTGCTGTGAGCAGACTTCTGGCTTGGTCCATCATTTCACTGGTAAACTCGGTCGCTATGGATCTACTCATGTATACCAAGGTGACTAAAAAACCTATCAGTGCTTCTGCTACTGTTGTCGTATCGATGTTCTTTTGTGCAGCTGCTTCTAGGTACCGTGTAGCGTGATCGACCATGGTCAGGTCGATCACTGACCGTCCGTTGTACTCGGTATGATCGGACTGACAAGATCAATGCTGACCTGCTTGAATGGCTGATCAATGATGGGGGAAGGGCTGAAGCTTCCGGGGCTTCACCCGTCCTCGATCAGTGGTGCGCTGACACGTGTCACACGAGCGAGTGTAACGCTGTATTTCTGCAGTCATCCCTGGCCAGTAGAACACAGCTTGTATCTGTGCCCTGGTCTTTGCATGACCTTTATGATCTCCCATCAAAACGTCGTGCCCCAGGCGGAACTCAGCCAGTCTATGCTCCTATGGAACAACGAGTTCGTCTCAAGTGTCGTGGGGCGTCTCAACTCTGCGCATGAGTTTATCATTATGGTGCAAGTACCAGTACTTGCGTTCCTGGTGTTGGAAAACTCTTTTCTCCTCTGCATACCCACGTATCTGGGCTAGTGTTGGGTCGCTCCCTTGGGACCCAATAAACTCCTTTGCAGACACTCCCTGAATGTCTTGCAACTTCAAGGTTTTTTCTGAGCGAGTCGTCTTGTTGCTCTCTGACCTCGTAGTGACAGCTGTAAAGAGCGAGTTACCTGTTAATAGAGTTACTGTCGCTTCAACCATGGGTTTCGATTCTCCCTCCATTACTTCACAGCTTGCCTGTGAAGTAATGGAGGGAGTCTTGTAATGAAGTCTTCCCCCTTTTCTTCCCTTTGGTTTTCAGTTGGGCGTGGGTGTGGTCACTCCCTGTGACATCACCCCTGGTTGCGTTACCCGTGGCACCAGCTGACTGAGGCGGCTGCACCCAGCTGAGGCAGCCTCCACACTCGCCCCTATTTTCTTTGAGGGTGGACTTGGGCAGTCAGAGACTCGTGGGACATTGCCAGTAATAGTCCATATACAGCACGTTCCAGTTGAACTGCACGAATTCTTCCCTTATTGTATGGTGTGTCGACCTACACCTCTACCTCCACCATCTCCTTAGCATAGCCATTTGGGGATTGGACATAGATGTGTCTACCTGTCTCAGATTCTGATGTTACTAAGCTTTTCCTTACCATGTGAGTGGTGGCGCCTTTGTCATGGAAGATTTTCGCCGATTTTCCATTAACACTTCCGTCTACCGCCTCAAGGGGTCCAAGCAAGTGGATCCTTTCCAGTGTTGGGATGTTTCTTACCACTTGAACTCACACCAGGAGTCCAACCTGAGCTGCCGTAGGGTGAGGACGTGTCCTCTGACCGCTCCGGCAGTTTGGGGCGGTTGCCGTTTTCGCCGGCAGGGGGTGTGGGTGTCTCTACCCTCCTTGCTGTCCCTGACTGGTGTTGACGTGGCAGTTACATGTCCCGGTCGTGGAGATCTACGGGGTTGAGCTGATGACTGCTCGCCGGGTGATCATCAAGTTTGTGGGTGAGGAGGCGTACCATGACTTTCTCCAGTGGTACGAGGGCAGTACCTTGAAGTTGTTGGATGCAACTGATTCTGTGGCCATTTCTGATTTGAGTGGTGACATGATGTATGTGAGCGTCCATGGGGCCTCCATGGAATTCCCTGAGTCCCTTCCCCGGCGTTTCTTCCAGAGATTTGGCTCCGTCATCAGTGTGAGGATGCACAAGCTATCTTCTGGAAAATATGCGGGAGTGAAGACAAACATTCGTACCCTCGGGATGCGCCTGATGTCGGACATTCCATCCTCTGTCTGACTTTTAGGGTACTATGTGCGGATGTATTATGCCCAGCAACCCCGTACTTGTTTCCGGTGTGGCATGTTGGGGCATCAGGCTGCCGGATGCACTGCGGATCCGGTTGCACCGATCAACTTGTTCCGGGAAGAGGATTTCCCGCCGCTCCCTCTGGAGGAGGTCTCTGGGGATGAGGAGGTGAGCGTTCAGTTAGCAGATGCGGCTCCTCATACATCGCCGGAAGTTTCTCCGGTTGTTGCAGACTCTCCTCCGGGTCTTGCAGTGCCGTCGGATGGTCTACGTGCTCCTGTCGCTGTCTCTGCTGCTCCTGAAGGCCTTCCTGGTGATCGCTGTGATGAACCGCCGTCTTCTCCCTCGTCTTCGGCTGCTGCGCCTGGCCCTGTGTTCTCGCCTCGGGTCCTGGATGTGCTGGGTGCTGGTAGAGGCTGCTGCCATTCTGCCTCGGGCGTCTGTTCGTCCGGCTGGTGGGACCCGTGTTTCTGGGTCCGCTTCCGGCTCTGACGACTTTGGCCAGAGCCAAAGCGTTCCAGGCGTTTGTCGTCTGCCTGGGCCGATGTTGAGGAATTCGGTGACTGTGGGTCCTTGGGAGTTAACGGTGTGGAACCGGATGTGTTGCTGTCTCCACGGTTGGTGGTGGCAGAGGTTTATGGGCCTGCTGATGCTGGAGCCCGGGTCTCAGGGGTGTCTTCTGTTCCTTCTCCACCTAGGGACTCTCCGCAGTAGGAGGTGGTGGCTTCTGCTCTCAGGGATGGTGTGGTTGCTGGTGCTGGGCGTGGCCTGGTTGTGACATTACGGAAGGATGCGCACTGCCCTGGTTCCTTGCAGTCGTCTGGTTGTGTGTCCGTGGCCGCTGGTGCCTCGGTGGGGGTGTACTACGTCCGGCCCCCCTCCTGTGAGGGTACATGTTGGGGACCTGGGAGACGTGTTGCCGGCGTCGGTGATGCCACCGGGTCACTGGTCGGCGATTGCTGAGTTACTGCTGAATGACGAGCCTGTGGAATTTCACGGTGGGGGTGTTCACATGATGTGGGGGATTGTGGCAGTTACTCGCGTCAGAAGTGATACCATTTGGGTCCCCTGCTTGCGGGTGTTTGTTACTAGGGCTCTGAATGACATGGCGTCCCCGGTGGGTGAACGAGACCCTTAGGGGTGGTTACATTGTGAGGCGTTAAATGTGCAGTTCCCACGGGTCTTGTTCCTGGGCAAGTACGTCCGCTGATTCCCTGTTTTTTTTTTTTTTTTGCTATTTGTAGTGTTGTGCCCCTCTGTCTTCTGTGCCCGTGCCTCTCCCTTTGTTTGTGGAGGGGCCGGTGTTTTGGAGAGTGTGTTCTTCTTTATGTATTTGAATTTGTGTTGTCACTTTCCCTGTGTATTCTCTTCATGTATTACCATGTTGTATTGTATTTTATTTTTATTTTTCCTTTTGTTTATATTCATGGTTTGTTTGTGTGTGCATTGTCTTGTGTTATGTTTCATTTTATACATTATGATGTGTTTTGTTGTCAGGCCTTCAGGCCGGTGCTTGTTTGTTTTGTTTTATATTGTTCCTAAGTTGTGTTTATTTGCTTACATTATTTACTTGTTTGTTATTGTTATTGTTTTATATTTTGTCTTGATGTATGCTGTGTTTCTCACGCGTTCCTCCATTTTTGCTAATTGTTGTCCTGTGCTGTCGGTCCTTCTGGCCAGTGGCTTCTTATTTTGTTTGTTTTGTTTTCTGTGATATTTTATTGTATATATTGTCTTTACCTTGCATGCTTGCATGTAAAAATAAAAAAAAAAACTTGAATTCACACCTGCTATGCAATATGGCTTCGGTTTTTCCTTGCAATCAGCTGTCCTATGACCTGGCTTAGAGTTGTGTGGTGACCACTGGCCAAGTCGCACCCTCCTGAGGTGTCTCCGCTCCTGACTAGTGTTTACGTTGGACAATTGCTGGTTTGCCCTGATGGTGGTGGTTTGCCACTGACAGGGCGTCGTTTGGATTGGCCATTGGGACTTCTCGCCCTCCAGTGAAGAGGACATTGTCGGTTGGTCTAGCATTTACGGTGCCGGTAGACCATTCTTTGGTTGGGGTCGCCCTAGTAGAAGTGCTACATGTGCCGTTGTCAGACTTAGTGGGCATCCAGCTGCTTCAGGGCAACCGTGCTGTGATCAAGTTCCACCTAGAGTCTACCTTTCAGGCGTTTCTCTAGCGGTGTGAGGGGCGTGTTTACCCTTTTCCTGATACCGCTGGTTCTGTTAAGGTGGTGAATCATAGTGTCGCCTTGACGTATGTGGCAGTGCATGGTGCCCCCCTTCGAATTTCAGGACGAACTTTTAACCTCCTGTTTTGAATGATTTGGGACTGTGTTAAGTGTTCGTTGGAACAAGGTACTTGTCGGGTACTGTGCTGGGATGCTTGACGGCTCCCGCATCCTGATGAAGTCGCTGAAGTGTAGTGTCCTATCGTCGATGTCCGTGTTGGGTTGCACACTCCGCTGCCTGTATCGGGGGCAACCTTGCACCTGTTATAGGTGTGGTCACGAGGGTCATCTAGCTGCAGCGTGCGACGTGGGAGCAACTGGTAGGGTGCATATTTTTCGTGTGGAGGATTTTCTGCTCCTGTTGCGTTCGTAAGGTCTTGAGGATGTAGTGGGTACTGTGCCTGAGGCGCCTGATTGCCTGTCTGCTGCTCCGCCTGTTGAGGAACGTCCTACGCGTCTTAACATGCGCTTCTACGTGCAACACGTCTGGTAACTGCTGTGGCCCATGGGGTTGTTGAACCGGGGTGTGTGTGTGGGTGTTGGGCTGTCGTTTGCGTTGTGTGTAGTGAAAGATGTCCCAGTGGAAGTTCATGTCCCGCCCCCACCCGTGGATGTGGTACCGGCTCCCGGGGATGCTTGTTCTGCTGTTTTGGAGAGAGTGCTTTGGCAGGGGGAGATGCCTGCCGTGCCTGTGTATGTCGGCGACTGTAGTTCTGATGCTTTAATCCCTTTGCAGAAGCGTGCGCACCGGTGTTCCGAGGCTGTTTCCCTGGATGATGTGGACAGTGCGGGCGATGTGGCCTCTGTGGACTCTTCGGACGGTGAGGGTGTGGCCCTTGTGGATGTGAAGATGGTGGCTGTGCCTGCCGAGGGGCCTGGTGGGAGTGGTGTGGTGTGGCCTGTCTTGAAGCGTTCGCAGCGGGCTCGGAGTGTGTCTCCCCTTCATGGTGTGCCTTGGGAGGAGGTGGGGAAGTATGGTGCTCTGGCATCCCCCGCCGTAGATGATGGGACTATGAGGAGTTTCGAGATGCTACTTGTGCCCCCCACTGTGCCGTCTGTTGTTGGATTTCCGCAGTGGGGGTTGCCCCTAATGATCGGGACCTGGTCCTGGTGTTGAGGAAAGATGTGCACCAGGGGGCCTCGGCTCCTGTGGCCAGTGGTGGGGTCAATGCTGCACCTGCATCTCCTGCAGTTCACCCTCCTTCGTTGCTCCGGTCTGGGGGAAGCCTTGTCTCGGCTGCTGGGATCATGTCCCGTGAGGGTCAGGTGTTGAGCCCTTATTGGAATGCCCGGGTGCTTCCGATCCCGTTGTGCTCGTCCACTATCTGGATGTCGCAGGATGAAGGAGTTTGTTTATAGGGGTGCCGGATAAGATGCCTCAGCCGAAGGCGCCGCCTGGTGGCTGGGTGTCCTTTGACACATTGATAATTTGGGAAACGTACTGCTTGCTCTTTCTGATATATCTTTCTCGGAAAAATATTAGTAGACGTCTCTTGCGCAACGCACCACCATGGATCAGCTGACACCATGAACTAGACATCCCGCCCTATGGTGCGGCAAGTCTTCTTCTACCATCCACCTCTGTTTTAGTCGCAGCTCCTCTCTCTACGGCACAATGCGACTAGCTCTTTAGACATTCTTATCCTCCTCAACGTCAATGCGTCTCCCACCACCTGTCCTGGTGCAGTCATCGAGGGTAAACCTTCGTGCAAACTGCACCTACTCTCAAGAAGAAGACCTGGCTTACCACAGCTATAACACTTGTGCACATGCTTGTTGGAAGAGTTTCCCTGCCCTCCCCTTCCCCCCCCCCGGCACAACTTTCTTAGGCTTAGTTTCTTCGCCAGTACCTGTAGCATGATGATCCTCGTGCAGCTTCACCCCTTTCATCTGTCTCCTGGCCCCAGCCCACAGATCAGCTTGCTTGGCCATAAACAGATTTGACACAACTTCCTGCTCTTAGAGCTTGATGCGGAGAAACGATTTGCATGCTTCTAAGAACTGTTCGCGAATCATCAGTTGATAGAACTCATTGCTCCCAGGAGCAGTCTCCGTGAGTTCACATTAACCGCTTAGGCTCGATTCTAACCGCTGTAACATTAGGACATATGACCCCTTTTTTGCAATTGAACCCTACAGAGATCCTCTATCATATGGTCTGCAGTGATCCCAAAACCGTTCAGCAGCGCTGTTGTCAATGCCTCGTCATCTCCGCGCTCGTGCAGACCCAGACTGTGGTAAATGTTAGTGCCCTACTCTTTAACAACGCGCTAAGAACGAGTGCCCACTCTGATCTTGCCCACCCACAATCAGCGGCGTGACCTTCGAAACGCTTGATATATGCATCCATCGAGTCGCCCCTCTCATTTAAGTTAGCAAGTTTGGGTAGTTTGACAAACAAGCAAGGTCTTACCTTTTTTTTTTTATTTTTACATGCAAGAATGCTTATAAGTACAATAAAAGGAAACAGTTACATCATAAAACAGAACAAAAAGACAAAGCACAAACGGGTAAAACTAAGGAACAAAAGTACTAAACACAATAACGCCGGCCGGAAGGGCCGATCACAAAACAACAATAATTACAAACAGAATACAATAATTAAGTGAAACACAGCAAAATACAAAACAGAAATAACACACCAAAATACAAAACAGAAATAACACACCAAAACCTGAAACATACAGAACAAGGCTACCAGCACCGCACACACACACGGAGAGGCACCAACATAAAAACAAAAAAGTAAATAATAAATAACTAACAATACAACAACATAATTATACAATAAACAAAAGGAAAACCTCAATGGCAAAACTCGACAAAAAACATAAACCCAGACCAGGTCACGCCAACAGCCTGAAGGGCACTCAACACCACACAAACAAGCGCACAAACAGCATCATAAAACCATAGTACCACAAAGCATAACATAAGAACATGACACCCACAACCAGACACACACAAACCAAACCCCGGACCGCACAGGAACCGGACACATACACACAAAAAAACCCATAACCACAAACCAGAGCACGCAGGAACCGGGAAACAAACCCGCCCCACCCACTCACACACACCCGACCCGCACCCCACACCCATGCACACTAATGCACACTAATGGAAACAACCCACAACACACAAAGGAATCACGAGTGAGGAACACATTCCTCAGAGACAAGACCATACGTCTCCGCAGCCCAGGGATACCGTCGCTTGTAGGCCTCCCAAATCATATATTTCCTGTCGGTAGGGGGACAGGAAATATAAAGGGCCCCCTGCCGCCGCGGGCCCTTCATAAACTCGGGAACCACCAGATCAGGTGGAAACGGCCACTCCTTAAGCTCACTGACGCAAGTCGCATAACGAGGCTGGGGAGCGCAACCCACGTCCTTCAAGGTAGCAGACGACGCCGCTGAAGCGTACGAGGGCTGCCGAGACGGCCGCGTCGCCGTACGCACAGGAGCAGGGGACAATCGACGAGATGGCAACTCCACCGAGACCTCAGGAGACACTAAAGAGACGGCCGAAGACGGAAGAGGCGTCGAGACCGCAGCCGATGAAACGGGGACCGATGAAGGGGTTACAGAATCCCCAGAACGAGCAGTCTTTTTCAACACCATCACCAGGCCACCCCGGTCACCACGAACCTCGGCAGGGGGAACCACCCCCATGAAGAACCGGAGCCATCCGATGCAGGCGACGCACCCGAAGCAGGAACCTCAGTCACCATATCTGCAGTGGAGGCCGAAACACTGGCACAGACATCCTCAGGCAAATGCACCTCCGCCGTCACCGTAGTATGCAACAGGACCGGAGCCACCCCTCCGTCGCCGGCAGATTCACAAGCGACGAAGTCGCCAACATCTGTCCATGCTGAAGACGAACGCCGAGAACGCTTAGGCTCGGGCCGCACATCATCCGACCCGGAGGCAGACTCCGAGACACGCGCAACACAAGCAGGGCAAACCGATGCACGTCGCAGAACGGGAGCATCCTCAACCACATGGGGCACCAGGCCAGGCACAGGAGGAAGCGCCGGATCCACCCCAACACCCAGCACAGCCGGAACAGACGGCGAGGGTGTAGGTACCGGGTCAGACGCAGCAGAGGACGAACTGGAAGACGGGGGAATCGAGCAGCAGGCAGTCTGAAGAACCCCAGGGACACAAGTCGGCGCAGGACGATCACCCTGCGACGCCACCACCTCTTTAGGAGAGGCGACAACAACAGGGGGCGCACCAGGCGGCGCAACAGGCGACAGAGGGGGCACATCCGGGGCTGAAGAGACGGCCTCATCCACTGAATCCTCCTCCACAGGAAGCGGCGGAAAATCCACCTCACTGAAGAGGTTCACGGGTGCAACGGCAGGCGCAGAACAGTCAGCAGCCTGATGGCCCAACAGGCCACAACGATAACACGTCCGAGGCTGGCGGGCGTAAAATACCCGAACGTTGTAGCCCATAAGCCGCACAGAGGACGGAATATCTTCCCGGAGCCTCATGCCCAGGGTGCGAATGTTGGTCCTCACACCCTTAAGTGGACTGGAAGACACCACGTTCACCCGCACACTAATCACTGCGCCATACCGGCCGAAGTACCGCCGTAGCAGACTCTCTGGAAACTCCAAAGGAACCCCATGCATACTGACATATGTGAGGGCACCACTCCGATCAGATAGTGACACAGTGCCCGCACCATCCGGCAGGGGAAATGTCCGCCCCTCGTAACGACGGAGACACTCGCGATATGCCAATTCCTCGGTAAATTTCAATATTGCTCGACGAGCCGTCACCAGCTCGACACCATAAATGTCGATCACAGGGACATGAAGCACCTCACACACCAGCGCTATCTCTGGGTACCCAGCCCAGCCGGAAAATTCGAGGCCCACAGACTGAGCCTGCAGGACAGGGGGGAGGGGGACCCCCATCGTTAACTCCACGTCAGCACAGGCAGGCAGAGACACACCCGCCCTCAACCGGCCAAATTGGTAAACACCACCAACAGCCGGAGCGCCGATTCACCACGTCCTTCCCCTACCGAAGCTAGGGCTAGACTCCCGCTAGGGCCCAGTTAGTGCCCTACTCTTTAACAACGCACTAAGAGGGAGTGCCCACTCTGATCTTGCCCACCCACAATCAGCGGCGTGACCTTCGAAACGCTTGATATATGCATCCATCGAGTCGCCTCTCTCATTTAAGTTAGCTAGTTTGGGTAGTTTGACAAACAAGCAAGGTCTTACCTGGTTCAACGTTAGTCTCTGTTGAACGACCCCTTGTCTAGTCATCCTGCCTCGCTTGCGACTGCATGCGAGCTATGTGTTCAGTACTCTCACTGTCCTGCTGATCAGTCCAGAGTTTGATTTCTCTGTTCTGCTGATCAGTCCAGAGTTTGATAGCTTGCTCTGCTACTTTATTCCCTTCAAATTCCAACCCTCTAACCTGGTCACGGTATTCCTCTAAGGTGAATAAGTGCGAGCCTACTCCTTGAGCTGGCGTAGTCCACAAGGACCTTTTGGGCGGAGGATCTCCACTGTTGAATTCCCCAACCGAGTATTTAAAGGGCTTGATTCCAGCGTGACTCCGTTTTCTCTCGTAGCGTGTGTGATTCTAGTGACATCATTCTCGGTGACGTCACCCACAGGGGTTTCTACAGCCAAGTTGTCTCGCAACGAGGTCTCCTCCACTGTATTATCTCCCACCAGGGTCTCACCACCGAGAGCCTCATCCAGTAAGATGAGATTCGCGCATGCCACTTCAGTACTACTCTGCATGTATGCTTGTTGCATCACCTCTTCCACAGCCCTCAGGTGCTGTTCTATTCGTTCCTCACACTCTTGCTCAGTAAGGGTGTTGTAGTCGTCAGGTCTAAGAGCGGTCAAGGACATGTGAAGATGCAGGTCGCGCTGTTTGAACTCTCCACTTTCAGACATACTAGTGGTATGTGTACCTGACAGGGCGTTAAAGGTCCTCTGAATACTGCTCGTCACTTTTCAAATTTTCAGGGAAAATTTATGTGTGAAACTAAACTCTACAACCTAGCTCCTAGGTTCCAACTAAGCCAATCACGTTGGCGCCAGATGTGGGATTTTCTACTTTGTTTTCCCGACTGCAATGTGTACATCACCAAAGTACATGTGGCAGATGCTTCACGGAGCTGTCAAAATCCAGCAGGGAAAATATGAAAGCAAGCCTGGGAGCAACGTCGAGTTACAGTCCTTGATGGTTTCGTCTTATACTAGCCTCACCTGGTCCTGATCCACGTTGGTTGTTGGAATCTTCTCAATGCTTGAAACACTTTAAGGGACTCCTAGGGTCCTCATCACATATATAGATTTGTAAATAATAGGCAACTTGATGTTGAAGACACCTAGGGCTGAGGGTTTAAGTAATAGTTGGCAGTATTCAGAGGTGGTTCATCGGAAACACTGCATAGTGCTTAACAGTAGTTTATTTAAACTTAACCACTAATACAATAGGTGTTTGATTTACTTTAGATTGGCTATGGTCGCATTAGCGAGACTCTTCACGTCTGACTAATCGATTCTGATCCACCCGTGGAGAAACATCTAACTTAACACAATTGACAGCCAATCATTAACATGGCAAACCTAACAACCAGTGTGCAAAGGGTCACAGGAGTTCTAGCAGGAAACTCGGGTGATGATGATGCACAATATATCAACAATGGCACTGTCAACGGGACAGGCAATAATCATGCACAATAATTATGTCGCACAATAACTAAATGTGTGGTGTATGTGAAACTCACATTCACAGACGAGTGCAATGTCCTGGTACCACACAGATAAATGCGCATACACTGATAGGTGTCTCGCTCCACCTATACCTGTGTAAGGTGAGAACTGAGAAGTGAGAACTGTGTGAGAAGGTGAGAACTGTGGTCGATCCCCTCAGATCAACACACAGACACAATAATAAAACACACGATCATTGAGCTTACAGGTATGGCTACCTCTTATATTCACTCACTCATGCACATTCAAGCAAACCTCGGTGTCCTAGCATCTGGTTTCGTTCGTTACGACGTGAGAACACTGACGATAAGCCTTCCCAACACACCGTACTTGGACACGACAGGATACTCGCAGGAAGGCGTGCTGTATGCCTAACAGACACACACACACACACCCTTGATGGCACTGGCAGTGAGTAGTGTTGTGATGGATGGTGACGTCACGTAGTACAGTGAGGAAGGGGGGGGGGTGATGGCTTGAGGCGGGCTACTCGCTCTGGATTGAGTGGCAGCGGTGGCGGTTAAATTAACACCATGCAGGTGCCTGTGTATAAGTTCACACAAGTACTTAGGTGGCGGCACTTCCTTAGTTCACTCTGAATCGCTCATAGACGATCTCAATCTGTTACCAGGGTTTAACTGTTACCAGGGTTTAACTGTTACCAGGGTTTAACTGTTACCAGGGTTTAACTGTTACCAGGGTTTAACTGTTACCAGGGTTTAACTGTTACCAGGGTTTAACTGTTACCAGGGTTTAACTGAAACCACTCTGTTTCGCTCTGGTGATTCACAGACTTTGTGACTCTAGATGATTTCTAAACAAAAATTCATAGTTGCGATTCTGGGCGAGTGCTGGTTTATTTAGAAAAACGCTGAGTTTAACTTGACGCTGAGGAATGCACAGTGTTCTGTCTATTGGCCTATAGACAGAAGGACATGACCACCCCGTACAAATTTCCTCGCGAGAATAGTCTTGCCTTGGACTGAAAGCTTCCTGAAGGAGGCCTGGTCGACGACCGGGCCGCGGGGTCGCTGAGCACCGGAATCACCTCAAGATAACCTTCCTTGAAGCACAAACATCAGGTCTATCAAGTAATCAATGGTTTTGCAGCGAAGGTGCCGGAATCAATAATAATGATCGGTAGAAGAGTGACGTCATGACCACGTCACGACTACATCACTGTTGTTTTCATTGCACCGGTTGAGATTGACTCCAGAGGTCAGATCTTATCTGTCGCCTTGCTAGCGTCCCTTCCCCACCACGCCATGCACCTTCACTGTGTGCTCCCTGACTCTGTGGCATGAATGCTTAATTTCCCTGTATCTACTTGCTGCCTGGACATACGGCGGGCTCCGTTTATTATGAGTATTCCTGGTTATGTGGAAATTTTAATGACACTCAACATCACAGTTTCCGTCTGGTGTTAACAGAGATAGGGCTTGTGCACGAGATCGGTGCACTGTGCACTGCAAAGAGCCATTCAAGTCAGTTGTGGGAGAATTTTGAGAGACCATACTCTCACAATCTCCAACACGTCACACTACACTTAGGAAATTACTAAATTCGGTTTTATATTAGAAACACAATTCAAGAAATGAAATGGTAATTTGCCCATTAATGAATGACAGACATTCAGCTGTTATAAGCGTATCACACATTTTGAAACAATGATTGTGTCTTTAATGTTAAATCATATAATTGATTGCTACTCCTACTCCCGCTCTCTCATGCTCACTCCCCATCTGCATAGCCAGCAAAGATTTATATGTCATTAGCACTTTTATTAGCCAATAAACTCACTTAATGTTAAATGCACATAAGGACATTCGCATTAAAAAAAAAGTTGAATCGTTATGTAAGAACCAGGCGTGCATAATGATTTAAACAGTACTTATATAATTGGGGATAATATTAAAATAATTTAAAGCAACATATAGCAATCTGTTTGAAGATCCAATCAGAATGTATGAGACAAGCGACCTGGGCTTTCATTTATTACATGTTGATTGTTCACTATTGTAAATGGACTCTACAGTTGTGCTATATGAACAAATCCACAAGGGCCGTGACGAGGATTTGAACCTCCTCGTCACGTCCGTGACGAATCCTCGTCACGGTCTTTGTGGATTTGTTTATTTGATGCATCACGCAATTGTGATTTCTATGTGTTGTGATATATGCTTCCAGGATTATATTTGAACATATGCACCAATTAGTCGCAAAAAGGAATTATATCAAATAGCATTCATTAAATGTATTAACAGAAAAGAACAGTTTTCCTCAATGATGTAATGCCAAAAACTTGGTATCTCGAAAAGCACTGTTGCAAAGTTTAACTCCCCCCCCCCTTTGAAAGATACTTATGACCACGAATGTACATATTCTCTTTCTCTTTCTCTCGGTTCCATTCTCCCCTCTCCCTCCTATTTATCTTCCCTCCCACCTTCAGAGTTTCCCTCCGTAGATCCCTCCCTCCCTCCCTCCCATTCTGCTGTTGTCATTCCTTATCATTCTCCCACCCTTCCTTTCTCTCATACTCTCCCCTTTATCCCTCACTTTCTTTCTCTCAGTGCACAACCTGGATGACTTTTAAGCAGCCTTATGAACGTTGAATCAACGTTTTTTCGACGTTGCGTTATATTATCAAAGTTGTCTCAAAGTCAGTAACGTTGGAGAAAAGGGTTAGAAAATACTCTACGGACAATCAAACCAATATTTCAAACTTGGTAGGAGTCGTTGCATGGGTTACCATAAGAGCCAATCTGACTTAACACTTCCATGTTTTGATGATGCTAAAACACATAATCCTTGCTTGAACAGGAAATGTTTTGGAGACTCTAAAACACATCATTCAATTTCAATATTTTTTCAGCTTTCACTTAACTTTTCTGTTCTGGTGCCATCTTATTTATATATAAGATTTCTTACATTCTTTTACAGCCACTAGCACGCATAGTGTTTCAGCAAGTCCTTAATCCTATTGTCTCTGGAATACGACCCGCCAAATCGTTTAGCAACCAGGTACCCATTTTACTGTTGGGTAAACAGAAGCTACAGTTAAGATTTGACGCCCAGTAAATCCTCCTCAGTCAGGATACGAATCCAGGGCAAAGCGCTCGCGAAACGCCAGACGAGTGTCTTACCACAACGTTATGGGGCCATCTCGGCCATGAGTGGACTAAGCATGATGCTTCTTGATCGCCTGTGAGGTCTCCCATTGTTGACATGATAACACAGGACTGAGGAGCTTCATAACAGGGCAGGAAACTGGTTGATTGTTATGTCCTTCATGTCAGAGGGAAGAGAAAGAAAGAGAAAGGGAAAAGAGAGAAAAGTAAAGATAATATCAACGAAAAGACATTTCAAGAAGGCAGACACCATGCTAATACTTACATGTCCCATTGAAAGGTAGGAAGTGTGGGCTTGCTGCGAGCAACGTCCTTGAGAGCAGATGGTTGGTAGATAGAGTAGATATGAGCCACTTCCCCGCCCAGTTGCTGATCCAACCCTGGGTCGTGGATCACACATACGCCATCTGACACACCAAACACACCAGACTCATTATCATGGCGGAGGGGAATTAAGGTAAATGCAGCCTAGGATCTTGTTTTTGAGAAACACTAAATATCATGATGGAAGTCACCCGGGTGACCTGTGGATGTGAGGTCCAGGAGCTAACTCTCCATACGGATTATCCCAAAAGGTAGGACCTGGAAAAGTGAGGCCCAGGAGCTCTCATTCCACAATGATTGAATTGTCAGGTTTTTCCTAGGGATATGGTGGGGGTACATGGGCCCAGGAGCCATCTGTTACTGACACTGTTACCATTACAAGGGATTCTCTTTAGAAGATCTGAGAGATCAGGCCCAGGAGATCCCTCCCCACAAAATATATCAACCCATCCTCCTAATAAAACGTCGCATTTTGACATATACTCTGAGGCCAAAATTTGTCATACTAGAAATTGGTAGCTGCTCGCAAAATTGACATACTGTCAGTTTTCTGATTTTGGTCCTCTGGAAGGTTACGATTAGGGCACTTTAGTACAACAGGTTCTTGACATTGGGAAACCTTAGGAGGACGGGTTGAAATATATATACCATGGTGACAGACTCATCCATAACAACTCGCAGAAATTTGGACCAAGGAATTTGGTCTCCATGAACAGTTATAATTCAAAATGACTCGAAGTCTCCCTTGGGAAAATTTGCATGTAGTGGTGGTCCTGTAGAACACGCTCCTTGTGAACAGTTATGTGAGTACACTTAGGTAAATTCTATCATGTGATCACACTTACACGAGAACATACCCTGGAAGGAGAAGAATACACACTGAAGGGACCTGCAGTAGAGGGCACAGGCGGTGATGGAGGTAACAGAGAAGTTCTGTGTGTTAAGGTAGCAGTTGCCGGGGTAGCTGTCTGACTTGTAGATGGTTTCGGAGGCCGCCCACACCCACACCAACGCCCACAGCATCATCCACTGTGCAAGGAGTCCCATGCCAGCAGCTTAATCTGTTGAGAATAGAGATGATCGAATGGTAAGGGACCACAGGTCGAATTTCACCTCTTGTGTGGCTGTTTAAAATTTTGGGTGCCCATTTCCAATCCCCTAAAATGGAAACAATCTTCCTTTTTGGGAATTAGAAATAGCCACCATAGTTGGTATGTTAAAGTTGGTAAGTGATGTGAAATTCCATTTATATTGCCAGATTATCCTTTTTAGGGGTGAATAGGTTACAAGAAAATTCAGTCAGAAAAAGATTGAACTAACATCAAACCAATGCTAAGGGCAGATAATAATTTAATGACCGACCAGGGATGCATAGAGCAGCTGCAGGAGTCCAAATCCTTTGCACTCCTTATCCACTGGCTCGTGGAGCTTCTGGGACCTCAGAGGAAGGTCATCAGAGTAGCCCATAAGATTTTCACATCAAATAGAATTTATTTGATGTATGTGTGACCATGAACGCAGTTCAAATCCAAGTAATCCAGGCAACATAAAAAGGGGATACCGTTGATAACAGTAAAAATGGCAAAATCAATACTGGGTACAAGGGTTTTGAATGTGTGAACGTAAAGACACTTCTGTTCAACAATTAGTTTATTCATAAAACTTAATACTAACGATTCATGGCAGGAATCATCTGGCTTTACGTTAATGGTTGTCGTGGCGCTTGACAAGGCTAGGCTAACTGGAAGGACTGCTTCCGGATCGCTCGCGGTACTGCTGACCCTTGCTACTCTGAACAATAGTGGGCAACCACTCCAGACGCAATTGCAGTTCGAAAAGACTGCAGCAAGTTGCAATAACATGCAGTGAAAAGACACCGGCCCCACGTTGGTGCCTGATGTGAGATCCGTGACCAGCGTGGGGTGATTGATGATTGAGACAACAACAATGGATAGACTTGTCACTGAGACGAATCTTTCTTGCAACACTCAATTTGATTACGTTACTTTACTCGGTAAATACAATTACGTTATTATGTCTCCAAGATATACAAATCAACAATATCAATGAAATCAACAATAGCTTATGGGTAATTAGCAATCCCCAAGTAATCGTTCAAGGATCAGTCACAACTTGGCAGGTCTGCTTGATTCACAAAGAATTTATGTTATAGCTCACCGTCACTGAGTCCCCTTAACCAACATCGATCAGTCAATACGATTACTAATCACCGCGTATTAAATCAATCGATAACCAATTACGTTAAATTATTACACTGACGTCTCAAGAACAAAGAACACTGGGTAAACTGACTACTCCAGAATACTGAACACTAATATACTGACGGACGCCAGATATGAGATCTGGTATAAATAAATACTGAGCACAGAGTTACAATGACATCTCATGAATGATTGAACACAAGTATACTGATATCTCCAGAATGAATGAACACAAAGTTACACTGATATCTGAAGTTTAATGAATGCAAGTTACACTGACGTCTGGAGATACTGAACACAAGTTACACTGACGTCTCGAGATACTGAACGCCAGTATACTAACAACTCAAGTTACTGAGCACGAAGTTACACTGACGTCTCGAGATACTGAACACAAGTTACATTGACGTCTTGAGATACTGAAAACTACGTTATACTGACATCTCGAGAATGAATGAACACAAGGTATATTGTACGGGGTCACAGAGACCAATGCAACAACATGCAATACTGACACTGAGTCACACACCAATACGGGTCACAGAGACCAATAATAATTACACTAAACCAAAGTACACCGGGTCACAGACACCAACAATAATTACACTAAACCAAAGTACACCGGGTCACAGACACCAACAATAATTACACTAAACCAAAGTACACCGGGTCACAGAGACCAACAATAATTACACTAACCCAAAGTACACCGGGTCACAGAGACCAACAATAATTACACTAACCCAAAGTACACCGGGTCACAGAGACCAACAATAATTACACTAAACCAAAGTACACCGGGTCACAGAGACCAACAATAATTACACTAAACCAAAGTACACCGGGTCACAGACACCACCTAATAGTTACACTAACCCAAAGTACACCGGGTCACAGAGACCAACAATAATTACACTAAACCAAAGTACACCGGGTCACAGACACCAACAATAATTACACTAACCCAAAGTACACCGGGTCACAGAAACCAACAATAATTACACTAAACCAAAGTACACCGGGTCACAGAGACCACCTAATAGTAATAACTAACACAGCACACTGACACACTTGTCAATAACAATAATGAATACAATGTAATATAACTTTACTTCTAATTACAGCATGTCTTCTGGAAGTACTGACAGAACGGCATGGAAATGGGTTAACATACAGTGATGGTATAATATTAAAACCACACTAAACACAAGAAAACACACAAATAGCACTGAGTGCCCTAGATGTGAGTAACTGAATGTGTAAGATGACAATCACACTTAAATTCCAGCTACAGCAATCACACAGAACAGCTGTAGAAGGTCTTTACCTATCGTGCTTTCTCGGGGAATCGAACTCGGTCCCGCAGGGAACTAGTGAGAACGAACACCGGACGTCTGAACAATTCAACACAAGGAATTTGCACGTATGGAAGATTCAGAGAAATAATACTTGAGTACTCACGATAATTTACACCGGTATGACACACTCACAAGCTGGAGATGACGGAGTGAGGTGGAGTTATGGGGAGGGGTCTGGTCACCACTCCCAGGGTAGCGAGGTGACATGTAAGGGTGGCAGGCCGAGGCGAGGCTGGCCTCAATGTGGCGAGGTGAGGCAGGCTGCCTGGCTGGCGGCTACAGTGGACGTAGCCACGCGTGTGTGACACTAAGTCGAAAGTCGCTAAACTCCCCCCACCAATAAATTGGGAAGGACGCGCACACAATCCGCACCGGTTTACACTTCAGCGTGATATTTGCTGAAGGCTGAAAGAATGCACGCTGGGATATATATGGGGGGCCGTGTGAGGGGCACCCGGGGAGAATAATGGCGTGGATGGAAAAATAACAGTCCACGCTTCCCCACAGTAATGAATATTTACAGACGATCTTTACTCAAACACATAGAATCGCTTTCTGATTCTTATTTCTCACAGTTACTGAGCAATAAAATGACGGATTGCTCACGGTGAAGCCGATAACTCGCGATCACTTGAACACAGTCTGGGTTGCACCTGTGAGGTGACACATGTGATGGCTCAGACTTCACATATCTTCATTATTTCTACCACTAGCGGCGCCCCGTCACTGCAGGATTCTGCAACGGCAGAGAAGGGCGGCGTAGGGTCAACTTAGTCTAGCTGGAGGTTGATATGGACAGGAGGAACTAAGGTCATGGCCAGGACAAGGTCTTCCCACGTCTTGACAGCACAGCTTTCAAACACAGAATACCCGCCTTTTGGCCGGCGGCCAGCGCACGCTG